>NW_026624493.1:2659-50357 GCF_030028575.1 Malurus melanocephalus
CTCGTTTTCTTTTGCACTCTGAGATTCCAAAAACGAACCTATCACGACCCCCGCTTAAGTCAAGCGGATCGTGACATAATTGGCATCACGGACTCAGCAATTCTGACAAAAAAAGGGGTTTTTGCAGGATTTTTTGTAGTCTGTACAAGGGCCCACTGACTGCATAAAATCCAGGTAAAAACACCCTATACTCTATTGAGGGTTATCTCTCTCTTCAGAATYTTCGCAAAAGAATCTCTGTGTGCAAAAGCTCAAGTACAACCTTTTGTTTTTACAAGATTTCCACCAAACACATCACATAATAAGTTGAATTTGTAACTTTTTTTTTGACTCCTTAGTAATTTTTGACTTGGCTATCGATCTTGACCTTGGCTACTGGTTCGAGACTTTGTGGTTATTGGTTTTTTGTCTCGTAATTTTGAATTTTTTTAACTTATGATTTTTGCTGTTGTTAAAGTTATTATGGACTCGAGATGTTGTTGAATTTTTTGATTTCTGATTTTGCTGTTGTTGAAGTTATTATTGACTCGAGATTTTGTTGTTGAATTTTTGGATTTCTAATTTTGTTGTCGTTGAATTTATTATTGACTCGAAATGTTATTGCTGTTGAATTTTTTTTTGACTGGTGAATTTATAATTATTTTTTGGACTCCTCGGTAATTTTTGACTTGGCTATTGATCCTGGTTTTTGGCTCTCTGGTTGTCGATTTCAGTATTTTTTGACTTGTGTAAAAAATCCCACCCTAAAGCTGTTGGGTGCTGAGTTGTTCCAAGCAAACAGTTTCCTGTTTGCTGGGCGTAAGATCTTATACGGACTTTAGGGAAGTGAAAAGGGTTAACATCTTAAGAATTTTTCCTCCCTAAAGTGGTTCTTTTGATCCTTTCATTGAACATGACTTCTAACCTTAAGGTTGTAGATCACTGCTCGAAGCGGTTTAGCGGAGAGAAAGCAATAATAGAGTCTCTCCAAAATCTAGTAGAAATTTTGCAGAAACAATTAAATGAGGAAAGAAATCATGTTCAAATTCTGCATAAACAATTAAATGACRAAAAGAATCAAGTTCACTTGTTACAAGCTGCTTTGAGAGAGGAACATCTTAAGAACTCAAAGATTGTGGACTTACCACAATATACAGAGGAAAAGGAAACAAGTAGCCCCCAGAAAGAGTTAATACTAGTAAAAAACTGTGGGGAAAACTGCTGTCCTCCTACCTTTTCCGAGTGTCACTCACTGGAGGAGACCAAATCCAATTCCTGTACCTCATTAATTCGAGACCTCCCAGAGTCGCTCAAACCTACAGTAATTCTCCTTCAAAAAACAATTAGAGTTGCAGCGCCTATAGAAAGGCTGCATAGACCCCTTGAACAGTGGGAAGACTCAGAAGGGTTTCTGTGGTCTTTTGGCACTTCTCCTGTTGGCATCAAGTTACTCCAAACCGCACCTTCCCTAAAACAATACYCCCTTGCCCTGGCTGCYRAACAAGCTATCAAACCGGTTTTACAAGCAGCTGTCCCAAACCTAGCGGAACTAACAACACTCATACCTTTRCAGCCAGTGGACACAAACTGCTTTGCTTTTACATGGGAGGGACAGCAACACACTTTCACTAAGCCCCCCCAAAACTACCAACACTTCCCCACCCTGGCTCATGATCTCCTTGTGGGAGGAGGGGAAGTAGAAGAGGTGGGAGATGTCCAACAGGACAGAATCTCCCACTTAGAAAGCCTTAATTTGCAGATTCCCTCAGAAAAGGTCCAAAAACTCTCACAGGAAGTGAAAGTATTGCAACTGTTGATTTTTGAARCAAGAACTCACCAAGCCCTGGTCCCTATTCATTCTACAAACCCTTTTCAAGTGGAATGGGGATTTACCTCCTCAGAACTGTCAGTACACATACGGCAGCAGGGTCCTGAGGGTACAAYRAGGCCTGTTGGTTTTTACTCCGTGGTTTCAGAGATGCYRAAAAGAGATAYRCTACCTGGGAAAAGGGATTGTTTGTGGTTGGCTTAGCTCTCATAGAAGTGGAAAACATCACATGAAAACAAGCAATAGTTTTGAGAGACCCTTTTAAAATTATTAAGGCTGCTTCTACCAGGACTCCCCCACCTGATGGGGTGCCCCAGAGGGCCTCAGTTAGAAAGCGGTATGCTCAGATTGAACATKATTGTAATGCTTTCTCAATAACCGAAGAAGCTACGCAAGACCCAGCTGTGCAGGGGGGCTTGGGCRGTGGCCAGGACGGACCTGCCTCTGTTGAAGTGGCCCCCCTTTTTGCCCCTCAACAGTCAGCAAACTCTTGGTTCACTGACACCTCCACCAGGCGAGAAGGGAACGTGTGGAGATACAAAGCTGAAGCCCTCCACACCTCCTCCGGGGAACCATTTATCACAGAGAGGGAGGGGAGTGCCCAAGTTGGCACTCCATGGGCCTTGAGCACTGATGCCTCAGGRCAGGGCCTGGGGGCTCGAGGCTCCTTGCCCAGGGTCTGTCCAGAACACGCCCAGGCCAATGGTCAGCAGAGAAAACCCCCGTGAGCAGCCCCAGGGTGGCCGTGGGCAGGGTGGGGRCAAACAGCATGGCTGGGGCTCTGCAAGGTCCCTGGGGAGAAGGGAAGGAGCAGCAGAGCAGGGGCTGCTCCATCCTCTCTGCGCTGGACACCCCAGGGCAGCGTCCAGAGCGTCCTCATGGACCTGCCAACAACATCCCCCTGGGCAGCCCTGGCCTCTCCCCCAGCTGCGAGAGGTGCCTGATCCCTGCAGGCACAGCCACGGCAGGACTGGCTCAGGAGCCCCTGTTTGCATTGCCTTCTTTTAGGTGTTTGTCTTTGGTTGGTTGGTTTTTTTGCAAATATTGCAATTGTAGTTTTGTGTAGTTAAAGTTCTTCTTGTACTTTGGTAAAAATAGGGCTAATACCAGTGAATTTTGTAACTGCTGTTGATGCCTGATGATTTTTGCCTTTCCTTTTAATATACCCTTTTATTTAGTTTTACACCCTTTATACATTTTCTGTACCCTTTATCTATTCCTTGTACTTCTTGGCCTGCATGCTTGTAATTCCTGTAGTCTGATATCCCAGCTTAGTTTAGGAGTTCTGCTGGGCAGAGAGACCAAACATCCTGAGGAAGGAGTCAGTGTGCCCTGTGCTATCTTAAACCTGAGGCTCCAGCCTTGGGTGAAGCCTTCTGTCCAGAACATCTTGTGTAAACTGGGCTCTGGCCTCATCTGGAGGGGCGGGATTCATTAGAATAGGGGGACATTAATGCATTTGTTAAGTTTATTTTTGGGGAATCCTGGATAGATATGCTAAATTGTGAAGTCTATAAAACTTGTATCTGTGCTATACATGGGAGTGCATTTTGCCATCAAGTTGTGCACCTGGGATTCCAAATAATGAGGTAAAACCCTTTTTATTACCCTTAACCATGTCTGTGTCATTATTGAAACTGGCCAATCAAGGCAACACTGTGAAGATTGTTTTGTGTGTGTGTGTGTGTGTGTGTGAAAATTACTTGTGATAATTTGTGTTTTGTCGGCATATAAATTTATGCGGGACGCCTGTAAGATAAAAGCAATTTATTAAATCTTAAAACATATTTTGAATGCTTGTTGAGTTTTTTTGTTTATGTTAGTTTGATTTTTGTGTGTGTGTGCGAAGATTATTTTTTTTTTAAAAAGAGAGTAGCTTTGGAGATGCAAGTTAGTGTTGCTGGAGGGGGAGAGGTGTGGATGATGTGTGCCCCTAGCTTTGTCTGTTTGCAAAGCTACTTGCAATTAAATAAATTAGTTATGTTGCAAAATAAAACTAGCAAGCAGAAAATACAATAATTTTTAAAGAAGGGGAGGGGATGAAAATTCATCCCTCTTCCCACTCCAACATGTGTTACTGTTGTGCAAATTTGTTTCAATATCATTAACAATTTTGAATGTTTCAGTATTTTTATTAGATAAAGAGCGAAGCGCATACAGAGTTGTAGAAGCAGGAAGAACTGCTGACTACCCACACAACTGTGAAAACTATGGCCAGGTTCTTCTCTGTTATGTGAAAAAAATTAACTGCAAATGAAGAGGAACACAAAAAACCTATATTGAGCAATATAATAAACAGTAAACCTGTTAAAAGCTGCAATGAAATATGAAATTTTAAAATACAAGGCACTGAATTGTTTAATTTTTTTGCATTTCCAGAATAGTATTAACCAAGTGTTATTTTTGTATCAGTCAGCTATCTGAGCAAAACCTTGTAATAATTGTAACAACTGACAAAAGTGTAAGCCAAAAAGAAAAGAGGGTGGTACTGTTTTTATTACCACATTAATAATTGGCTTATAGACTTACATCTACATTTTTAAAATGAAAAAATAAAGATTTAAAAGCATAGCTAGCTTCTATAACTAACAGTGAGTAAATTTTGTTATTGATTGTTACATTTGAAACTGTTATTGCTCTTGAGTTTTTATTGATGTTTTTTTATAAGTTTAATACATTTTTTTACTGGTTTCCAGTAAAATGGGATGAGAAAAGTTTCTCACTCAAATTAGTTTTGGGAGCTCACATACTTTTGGAATGTACCCCTTTTTACCTCTTTAGGGCAAAACCATAAAATGATCATAACTTTGTTTTGTGGATGGGAATTGTCAGTGCCTTTTGAGCGGGAAGTATCTGAAAAACAGTGGAAAACCAAAATAAAAAAGTGCCAAAAGTGATTTGTCTAGAAATTAGCCAAGAGAGTGATAAGGAAATAGAGGGCAAGACCGAGTTGGCCACTGTGCTTGCTGCCAAGAAGTGGCAACCCCATAGGCATGGGAGGTGGGGTTATAAGCCATACCGGACCTCTTTTATTCCTTTTTATTTGTCACTTCTTTTTTGTCTTTTCCCTTTCGGATTTCCAGTAAATTCATATTGCAGTTGCTACCAGTTGCTTTACATGGGAAGAACCCAAAATTCCTTTTTAACTTCCTACACCCATGTCGACAGTTACTGTTATGACCTATCCAAATTAGTTACCTATAAGCAATATGGGCAAACATACTGAATTGCAGAAAATTTAGGAAGAGGTAATAACAGTATGGGAAGTTGTGAAGGCCAGAAGCCGGCATTGCAGCCTTGTAAGTCCTGAAGCTGAAATTCAGCTGATAATAGTGTAACCCTGAGATCTGGAAAAACAAAAGGGAGTCTGAAAGTCTGGATGGAGGAGGACAAGACAGACGAGGTTGTTACCAAAGCAATGTGACTGAGCGGCCTTGACTGTTTGTGGGAAAAGGAGAATGGAATGTTGTAGAAGAGTGGTCAGATAGGGCAGATGCCAAAGACAGAGGAAAATCACGAGAATTAATGACACTGCAGCTTTTGCAACACACCAATCATATGCTGACAAGTAGAGAAGGGGCTGCTAATTAGCCAACGACAATTGCCAGTTATGCAGAAGACTTAGTATGGACCTGCTGCTAGATAGATAAAAGGGGCTCAGCCCTGTAATAAAGCGGTCGCGTGTCTGCCTATCTGTGTCTGTTGCTCGTTATTTTGTGTCGCATTGTCTGTCTCTACTGCGACAGGAAGTGAATGTCCAAAGGGAGAAAAATGGGTTTGCTTTACATTTGCTTTCGGGGGTGGAGTCTGGGATTTGGTAAAAAAAAAACAGTAATGAGGATGCTGTCCTAGATATAGCCAAATATATAAAAAAGTAGCCCAGGTACTGGTCCAGGAATGGGAATTGATGCTAAAGGCCAGCTGGTGGAACAATTTATTGGGAATGTGCAACAGTTGCCTCCTTTTTTCCTTGCCTGCTTCCCTGTTTTATTCAGCTAATCACTAGCGTAGTCCAACATATGCAAGTAATAGCAATGCCTATGGACCCGAAATTGGCTACATCTGGAACAGCACAAAAATTAATGGTGTTAAAAAAAATGAATAAAACAAAGGACCCTCTTAAATAAACCAAATTGATTTATGAAAAACCAACATATCACCAAAGTTAAAAAAAAAAAAAAGTATTATTGCTCAAGCCGAATGATTTAGGAAAGTGTCGCTGTTGGCCAGACAGCAACACGAAATAACAGACACACATATACACACAAAACTAATAGCTACTTCATTAAGGCACAAGCCCCTTTTATCCACTTAGCAACTAGTGTATACATTTGTGGCAAACATACATTGGTTAATGAGGCTGTCATTTTCTACTCATCAGTATATGATCGGTGGGTTATTGTTTCTGTCTTTGAACACCTGTGTTATTGGTTCACATTCCATTCTCCCTTTCCCAGAGGCAGCTAAGGTCGTGGTGTTTACAGAGAGCATACTTTTACATGTAGGCTATTAAACCTCCCTTTAGTTTCCCAGGACTCAGTCATGCACGATAATTAGCTGAGTCTCAGATTCAGGACTTATGGGGCCGTAATGTGCACCCTCGGCCTCCACAGGAAAGAGTAGGGATTGTGATCAACACACAGTGTTGGCTTTCGCAGATATTAAGGGTAGATGCTGTGTAATGTGCATTATAATGGTGATTTTGCAGAAATGGTTTTGTAGACATAGTTAATGTATTTGATGAACTACATATTGGCATTTAGTAAGGCTTAGAGTTATTTTAATACTAATGTTGGTTAAGAGTTGTTGCAATAATGGCTGTGTTGTGGATATTGAAACCTGGTGGGTGTGTTAAGCAGTAACAGATGACCAAGATGAGAATAACTGCACCGGACCACAAAACTGACTGTGCAGCAGCCCCTAGAATTTGCAAACTAGTGTGAAAAAATGTTTGAATATGTAGAATTGCTTATGAATATATATTTGACTAACACAACAGAAACAGCATCTAAGGAAGTTACTATTGTTAGCAATTATGCCATAGCTACAGATCCATTGCTGTGACATTCACTTTAATGACTTTGTCCCCTATTGTCCCTTATTAAATTTCTAAAAATAAAACAGAGGAGTAGGCTTTGTTTCTGTGAGTTCCCCAAACTCAGAACTGCCCCAAATGTGTCCCATAAATGTCTCCCTGAACCCTGAAATATCCCCCTTGACCCAGTCTGAGAAAAAGATGACAAAGGACTAAAAATAGGACCAATTAGCGTAAAGAGGGAGCAATCAATAACCAACCGAGGTTAATTAATTAACAGAGGCAATTGTGTTACTTAGAATAAATGAACAATAATTTCTTTGGTTCCTAAAAATGTATCAAATTTTAATACAAATATTAAAAGTCATAAAAATATAAAACAGTGAAGCCCAAAAATAGCATCTTGTAGCTTTGACCTAAGTTATATAAGCTATATATAAGTTATCAATAGTAATATTATAAATAGGGAAAATAATGGATATAATTAATTAATTAAATATTAATAATGAATAACAAACTACATAAATATTTTCTGATATTTTGAGGATGTCAGTCCCAGGTGGGTGATGTCAGACATGCGGAGGCTAGTGCTGAGGAGCAGGTTGTCCAGACAAGGTCAGCCTGCAAGGGGCTCATTCTTCTTTGTACCCAGACCTCCTAAGGAGGCATTCACCATCAAGATCACTTGGGGAATGCCTCAGTCACCTGTGAACTGAACTGAAAGATTAAAAAATGCTTGATAAAAAAATACTCATGAGGCACACATTAAATCTCTCTCCTTAACAGAACTTCAAAGTGATTCCAATCACTGCACAAGCCCTGGAGACTTGAAGACAATGGAAGGAAGAGCAAGAGCTCCTGAGGGCTTTATGTATTTTAATGAGCCCCATAGTGGATTTGGGGCTAGTCTGGGACCCTCAGGGACTGAGAGTAGGTTGAAGAAGCTGCTCAAGGAGTCAGAAGCAAAAACTCCAAGTCCCTTGGAGCATCACTGGTCCCTCGTCCCAAGGCAGGGACTGCCAAAGGCTCCCCAGGGACTCGTGAGAGCAGATCCTTGGGGCCAGGACTGCAGGGAGCCAAAGCAGGAAATGGGAATGCTGAGCAAGCCCTGGGCTGGTTGGAGGGACCAGAAAAGCCAAGCCCTGAGCCCAGCCCTGGGACATCAGGGCCTGTCCTTCACAGAGGGCTCGGGGCTGTTTATGGGGCAGTGACACGTGAGGGGCAGGAAGAACAAATGTCATAAAACTGTGACACTGCAAATGTTCATGGAACCAAGGCGACATTGTGACACTTGTGGAACCAAGAAGCCATTCTGATACTGCAGGGCCCATGAAGAGCAATGTGACACTCTGGGGCTTCATGGAACTGAGGAGACCATCGTGACTCTGCAGGGTCCCATGGATCCAAGGGTCCATTGTGATACTGTGGAACCAAGGCAACCATAGTGACACTGGAGAGCCCCATGGAACCAAGGGAACCCTGGCTGGCTTGGCCTTCCAGGGACTGCCTGAGAGGTCCAGCTGGTCTTGGCATGTGTAGGGTTGCCTCTCAGCTGCCCCAGAACCACTGGGGCTCTGCTTTCCTTCCTATGGAAAAGAACCACCATTCCTGTCCAGGCATCCATGGTGGAAATTAAGATTTTACCTCCAAATTTCTGTATATCCAAAGATTGTTCTGAAAGGGAAATATTTAGTATTTATTACAATATTTAGCTAAGAAACTTAATGATCTTAAATTTTATAAGAACCTGTATTAAAATTAATTGAGAAATTTGTGTTTCTGTGACTTTGCTCTTTTTGTTTTTATAAACTCGTTGCTTTATCTGCTCTTAGTTCTAGTTAATGGATTCATTTGCTAATAAAATAAAGTAAATGTTATGGAAAAACTAAGGAGTAACTTGATGCTCCAGAAGTTCTAATAAATGAAACCCCCCTGCAGAACTTAATAGAAAATGGTTAGCTAAGAAATCAAAATTAATATACGATTGTTAAAGTACCAAAGCTTTAAGTTATCCCTTACCTAGAGATGGATTAGATGTTTTAGTAATTGAAACAATAATATGAAAAGTTGGGACTGACAATGAGGAGGGGAGAGGCTATGGGAAGCCTTCTTGTTGCAATGTAAACCTTGGAAAGTCTGTTTCATTGGATATTGTTGGTGAATAAATAACTGCTTGTCCCCAATACTGACCAGTGTTGCTATTAAGGGATGCAAATTCAACAACTCCTAAGTTGCTGAATCTTAAGCTTTTTGGCTTAGCCCTTTGTTTCAGTGAAAACATTTCAGCATACATCCCTTCATCTCATTTTAGTCTTGAGACAAGAACAACATCAGTTATAACAGAATGTTATAGTCCAAGGTAGCATTTTGTGGCCACTTTTTCTCCCAACTCTAACTTTTTCACAGGGCACCACTGATTACAACATTTAATTAAGTTCTTCCTGGTAGTTCCACAACTTCCTCCAATGTTTCAATATACATCCAAGTGGTGATTTTTCCAAAATACACTCTCTTTGAGTCCCTTTAGATAGACTAAACCTATAATGACAGAATATATGATTTAATTTCCAAATGACAACCAGTTTCCAAAATACCAAACAAACAGGTTCCAAAACACAGAGCACTTCCAAGTTCCAGGGCACTCCTGTTACCTGGACATTCTCCAACTCCCAATACGTGGGCACTGCCAGGACACTTGACATCCCCAGCATCTCCAGGAACCCCCCATCTGAGCACCCCCAGGACCTGGTCTCCCCTCAGCACCCACCCCCAGCACCCTCAGTCCCTCTGCCCCATTTCCCTTCCCCTATTCCCCCCCAGCTGTCAATCAAATCCCCCCTGAAACCCAGGGGACCCCCCCAACCAATTCCCACAGCTCCCACCTAGAGTGGGAGCTAGACTGGGACAACTGGGAGGCATGATGGGGTGCCCAGTGCTTCCAGTGTCCCGTCCAGTCTCCCAATCTCCCTCACTGGCTTGCCACTCCCACCAATGCACCCCAGTCTTCCCAGTGTTCCCAGTGAAGTTCCAGTGCTCCTAGTCAGTCTGTCTGACTGCTCAGGGAGTCAAGTGCTGGCTCTACTCCAGCAATCCCAGTACCATTCCAGTGCTCCAAGTATCACCTCCTGGCTCACTCCAGTGCCCCCAGTCTCTCCCTACAGCTTCCAGTATTATCACTGTGCTCACAGTATGATTCCCCAGCTCATCCCTATGCTCCCAGTTCCCTCCAGATCACCCCAGTATTGTTCTCTGTCTCCCCTGAAATGCTCCTAGTCCACTCTAAGTGTTCTCAGTGTCTTCCCCCAGTGCACTCCCTGGCTTTCCCCAGTGCACCCACTTGCTTCCCAGTGCCATTCCCAGTGCCATTCCCAGTGCCATTCCCAGTGCCATTCCCAGTGCCATTCCTGGTGCCCTTGGAAGCCCTCAGGACCAGGCAGGGGCTGCCGGCCCTGCCTCCCTCCCCCCACCCGTGGAAACCCCTGAGGTTCTGCATTCCTCCAGCAGCAGCCAATTCCTGCCTGAAACATTTTTGCTTTCAGTTTTGCAGTGGTTTCCGAGAATCTCATGTGAAAACAAGAAATGGTGGGTGGGGTGGAAAGAGAGTTGGGGAAGTGGGGCCTGTGTGGGTGGGGAGTCAGGCAGGGACATAACCGGTGTGAGCCCCCAGTGCTCTCATCCCCTCTGCGGACCCGCTTTTTCCCAGCGAGGTAAGTGCCTGCCCCTCGCTCCCACCCTTCCCCCCTTTGCTACTTCTGCTGCCAAAAGTAATGTCTCTGAGCACAAGAGCTCCCTAAATATTTGATTTGGAGCTCCAAAGCTGCTTAAATGAGTGAACCCAAAATCTGCTTGAATTGGTCTCTTGGAGCCCAAAAGCTCTTTCAATTGCTAGGTTTGAGCCAAAAATATCTCCACATCCCTCTCTCTGACCCAAAGCTCCCCACACTAGATTTTCTGAGCCCCAAGGTACCAAAATTTGGGTTTCTTAAACCTGAGATTCCATAAATTGGTGTTTTGGAGCATCAGAGCCCCCTAAACTAGTGTATCTGAACCCAAATGCACCCTGAATTGCTGTTTCAGGTCCCAGAAGCTCCTTAAATGCATTTCTGGACTCCCTAAATGGGGCTTTCTGAGGCCAAAAGCTCCCTAAAGGAGTGAGTTTGAGCCAAATGCTCCCAAAATGACTGTTTCTCAACTCCAAAGTTCCCTAAAGTGCTGCTTCTGAGCCAAAAACCTCCCTAAATAAGTATTTGGGACCCCAAAAGCTCCCCAAATGGATGTTTCTGAGCCACAAAGCTCCCAAGCTTCCAGTATCTGAGCCCAAAAACTCCCAAAGGGGGTTTCTGAGCCTTAAAGAACAAAAAATTGCTGGGTTGGAGCCAAGAAGCTCCCCACATTTTTTTTTTTCTTGAACCTAAAAGATCCTTAACTGGCTATTTCTGAACCTAGAAGCTCCCTAAATCACTTTTTCTTGGACCGAGAGCTCTCCAAATGGGTGTTTTAGAGCTCTAAAGCTCCCTGAATTGGTCTTTCTGAGTTCAGATGCTCCCAAACCCCCAATATGCTGAGACTCCCAAGGCTCCATAAATTGCTGGTTCTGTCTGTTCTAAAAGCTCGTTATAGCCAGATTTCTTCGGCCCAAAGCTCCCTAAAATTTGGATATTGAAAAACTCTTTAATTTGCTATTTTTGAGCACAAATCCTCATAAAATGAATGTTTCTAGCCCCAAGGCTCCCTAAATTGGTGCTTAGGACCCAAAAAATATCCTTTACTGGTGTTTCTGAGACTCTGAACTCCCTAAACGGTTTTTTTTCTGAACCCAGAGGCTCCTGAAATTGCTGTCCTGGAGCTTTAAGGCCTCCCAAATCACTGTTTCTCAGCCCCAGAGCTGCTGAATACAGATTTCTAATCCATGGAATTCCCAAAGTCAATGTTCCAGAGCCCAGAGCCCCCTAAGTCGAGCCATGTGCCCCATTAGCCATGGTGCTTTGAGGCTAAGAATACCTCCAATGGCCCCTCTCAGGTCCCAACACCGGTGATGGAGGCATCCCCCAGTGATGCAGGTGGAGCAGAGGAGCTTCCCCTGCAGTCCCCCCCCGTCCAGGGGGGTGAGAGTGGCCCCTCGGTGTGGGATGGAGCTGATGGCACCTCCAGGATGGATCCGATGGCATCCAGTTACCAGAATTCGGGATGTGTGGAAATGCGTTCAACACCAGAGCCGGTGGCAGGGGACCCCACGTCCGACTGTGATGACAACTGCTGGGAGGAGCTCAGCAGCGAGCCAGGTACCAGGGATGGATCCTGATGGAATTAGGGCAGGGAAATAGTAAGAGATAGACTGGCCCCTCACTCACATCATGCCTGACATGTTGCCTTCCCAGAGTCATGCACAGAAGACAGAGATGACTGCTGTGGGCAGGACCCAGCCTCTGACTCTCTCAGTGGACACACGGTGGGTGCTGGGAACATCTCACCAGCTTGAAATCAGGGTTTTGGGGGCTGAGTGGCTTGTCCTTATCAGCCACATGGTTACTTGATGATTCTGATGGAGCCTCTGTGTCTGGGCTAGATTCATTAACATCGTTAGTGCCAGTGATGCTTCTGCAAGAGGAAAGGAAAGCAAAAGCAAAAGCAAAGCCTGTTTGAAATAAAAAACTGGGGTAATTAATCCAGGCTCAGGAGCTCTGGGCCCTGATGGGGACGATGTGGTGGGATCTCCGGGGCTCAGTGCTGCTGCAGTGGTGGCATGTTGGCAGGGGCCAGTCTGGAAGGAGCCACGCCTCATCCATGGCGTGCTGTGTGCTGGCTCTGAAATTCCTTCCAATGCTGCAGTAACTCCATTCAGCTTCCCAGGCTTCTAAAGTTCCACCACGAGAAGAGCTCCAGCTCCAGCAGATCCCAGCACATGCTACCAGAGAAAAGGAGAATTCCCAGAACAAGGGCATCCAGCTGAAGGGAGTGTCGGGAGCACCAGAGCAGCTTGGGAAGCCAGTGATTCCTCTGGGTGGACTCTGAATGGTGCCAGTGCTCCCAGGATCACTCTCTGGCTACCCCCTGTGGGAGCGCTTCCTGTTCCTGCTCACTGGCTACCCGCAGTGCTCCCAGTTCCCAATATCACAAACTGACACTCCACTTTCTGATCTCAAAGCTCCTGGAGCACCAGAATGGAGTTTCCCATGCCAGGATGGTAGCAGTGGCCTGGATTTTCGAGCTCAGCTCTAGGAGGGTGGGGGCAGGAAAAGACCCTGCCCTTACCTTGGTCTTCCCTGTCCTTTGAGCTCTCAGTTTTTGAGCTTCATGGTCTTCCTTCAGCTCTTCCCATTTTTCTCTTCTTCAGGCAATGGGTGGTGTGGAGACAGTGGTGGTGATGGACATGGGGAGCATCAGCTGTGCAGGTAAGGGTGTGTTCTCAATCACATCACCTTCTCCAACCAGAGACCAGGTGCTGAATAATGTTTGCCTTGTTGCCACCATCCTTGGAGGTATTAATTGGTGCTTTTACCTGCTGCAGATGACCAGGAGATCAGAGAAGACCCAGGATCTTCCAGCAGGTTTGTTGCATGTAGGGAGGGCATCTTGGAAGGGTTTGAGGGCTGGAGGTCCAGCAGTTCCCCAGGGGAAGGGGCTATGGAGGAAGGTGCAGCATTGGCATTCTTATGTTCCTTCTCTCCCAAAATTCTGTCCCTTCTTGGCATGCAGAGACTTCCTTCCTCATCCTTTTCCCACACCCCAATGGGGGGCACCCACTCCAAGGCATCTGAGTCCTTCTGATAAACCTTGGAGTAACCAAGTGGCAAGTGCCAGCATGGGAGCTGGACAGCCTCTGGGCAAGTTGGACAGGAACCAGCTGAAGTGCTTGTGAGTAGAGCAGCAGGTGAAGAAAGGGAAGGGGGACATGGGGCAGAGGATGATGTAGGGATCCAGCACCTTTTCTCTACCAGCTGCCATCCCAACCCATACCTGTTTCCTGGCCATGATCATGAGGGTTCACAAGACACGATGACCTTGGAGTTCATCGCCGTCCTGCCGGAAGGTTGTAGTAACATCAACCAGAGATTCAAGATCTGTGTTGTCTTCTACAAACATCCTGGCCAATACCAAGAGTTTGCCACGATGCAAAGAAAGTAAGTTATGAGGGGGTGTTTCCACAGCAGTTCTCCTTTGGGGTGCTGAACTCTGGACTGAGGGACATGGCTGGAGGTGAACCCCCAAATGGAGACATCCTGATGGAGCCTTAGTACTTGGTGGTGGCTCCTCCCATCTCCCCATCCCTCGTGGAGCTGCCAAGATGGCTGTGGCCAGGATATTCCAGCCCCATGTGCGGCTCTGGGCTGGGCTAGTGGATTTCATAGGTCTCCCAGCTTAAGAACTTGGCTGTGGATTTCTCCCCAGCGCTTCTAAGGTCAATGATGAATCAAAACTTGACTTTTGGCTTGGGACTGACCTTGATGGCTTACAAGCTTCCTCCCTTCCTCTTTCAGAGAAGAAGTGTACACAGGCAGTGCCAGGATCCCTCTTTCCGAACTGCAGGGAAGACACATCTTTTATAAATATGCCATCGTCAACTTGGACAGCAGAGAGTGCGAATTGGAGGATATTTCCTCGTACAATTACAACATTTCAGACACCTCCAAGTGCAAAAAAGCTGAATTTTACCGTGTCCTGACTATCCCCGAAAGAGAGCTCAAAGCGGACAGTGAGTGCTCTATTTTCCCCATAGACCTGTCTGGTGTGGTGGCAATGCCATGGGCTGGCCTGTGTGGTGGCAGTGATGCCGTGGGATGGCCAATGTGGTGGTGTTGATGTCATGGACTGCCTGTCATTGACCCTGGTTGATTGTGGGAGGTTTCCAGCCACAGGTTTACAAGCTGCTTATGCAAATGAGCTTTTCTTTCCCCCTCATAATACAACTAACGGCTGAAAATCGAGTCACTGCACTCAAATTCTGCCTGGAATATGTGCAGCACCCCTAGGGAGCTGGGTAAATGGAGAGATTCTGTGCTTCCTGGACTCAGCTTGGGCTTGGTATCTATGTTTTGTTCCCAAACTCTTTCCTCAGAAACGTGGACCTTCTTTGAACGCATCAAATGCAGTTTCCGCCAGCACAGGTACTGGAGTAGGGTGTCCTGTTGCAAGGCCCAGATTAAATACCTGGAGCGCACCTTCTTGACTCACCCTACCTCCTGGAATTCCCTGGAGGACATGGAGAGGAAACTGGACAGGTTCAAGGAGAGCATCGCCCATATTTGGGATGCTGAGAGCAAAGCAAAGAAGTCTGCGGTCCCCAGTGATTTCAACATAAAAGAGGTAAACACCCACCAAAACCTCAGGGGCTGGCAAAGCGACGTGCCTCATTTTGAGATATAGGTTCGTCACTGGAGGGGGTCAGATGAGAGCCTTCTGCTGGCCAGTGGATTTAGGGCATGGAACCATCCCAAATGAACACGTGGCACCTGGAAAGAATAATTTCTTCCTAGGGAGGTGCTGCACAAGACACTACTGTGCAGCTGCATTCTTCTGCCTCCTCTCCTCCCTGGACCAGGCTGTTCTTGGAGAAGAACCAGCCTGGTGGAACACCCTCTCCTTATTGTGCTGTCCAGGTGATGAAGTACATCAAAGCCTTCATAGAAAAGATCATCGAGCATGTGAAGACCAAGGACCATAACCTCCTCAAGCTCCTGTTTGCCTTCCATGCCACTGTTCGGTACCAGGTCACCCTTGCCTTGGCTGACAAGGCAGAAGAGTGTTTCAAGTTCATCAAGTTCTTTGAGAAGAATTATGAAGAACTGAGAGGAAAAAGGTGATTCAGATTATCAGCAAAGGTCAGGGGCTTGGCTCCATTGTCCCCACATGTTATGTTGGTGCCATGTGGTCTCCCAAGGGGATCAAACATGGGTTGGGTCTGGCAAGTCCATCTTGTGGCACTTTGAAGAGCATTTGGTATCTTTGATAGTGGTTGACCTGTGAGGATGGCTCTTTCCAGGCAGAATAAATCTTCTTGTGCACTGTGGACAAAGATACTATCCCACTTTGGGGCATGTCTCCCACTGGTGTCCCAAAGGTTAGTTCTGGAAAGTCTGACTTTTTTGGGTTTATTTTTTTGGCAGCAAATATTTCCCATCTCTGAAGAAGCTGTGCTGCATGAACACTGATGGGACCTTGTGGATCTGGTTGGTCCCACTGCTCTATGCGATCAGTGAGAATGTGGAGGACCACTTTTCCCCACAGGAACTTCCTCACAAAGCCTTTGTCCAGTTAAGGAATGAAAAAGAAAAGCAAAGGTGTGTCTGAGGGGCTGGGTTGGGGGTCAGGATGATAAACTGTCCTGTTCTTCAAAGAGCTTTTTGTTCTTTCTGCTTGGTGGCTTCTCCAGGAGCTGCTCCCTCTGTGTCCCCTGCCCCAGAGCAGGGTTGAAGGGGCATTGATGGACCTCAGGAAGAGGAGAGAGCTGGTGGGAGTAGTCCTGGGAAGAGAATGGATTGGGAGGAACCTTCAAAGATTATCTCGTTCCAACCCCCTGCCATGGGCAGGGACACTTTACAAAGAGGTTGCTCCAAACCCCATCCAATCTGGCCTTGACCACCACTAACAATGGGGAAGGTGTCCCTGTCCAAGTCAGGGATAATGCCTGAAGGCCCATCCCAGTCCAAACCCAGCCCAACCCATTCCACTATCTTCCACTAGATCAGGTTCCTCAAAGCCTCATCCAATCTGACCTTGAACACTTCCAGTGATGGGACACCCACACCAGGGCAGTCTGTTCCAGTGCCCCACCACCCTCATTGTAGAATATTTCTTCCTTAAATCCAGTCTAAATCCACCCTCTTTCAGTTTAAAGCTGTTGCCCAGGCCCAGGTGCAGGACCTTGGCCTTGTTGAACTTCATGAGGTTGGTAAAAACTCACTCCTTGAGTGTGTGACAGCCAACTCAAACCCTAAGTTTTGTCCTATTGACCTGACAGTGGGTGAATTTCCCCAAATCCCTCCTTTTCCTCACTCTCAAACCCCAGATTCTTCCTCCAGCCCACAGCCTCCTCAGCTGAAGGTGGCCATGGTGTTCACCAGTCAGAATGATATCTCAAACACCTCTGACATGCCTCCTGCTCTTCTAAAGTCCATCTGATGTTCCTGACTGGCTTTTCTAGGAAAGTCCTGGAAATGATTGATGCTCACAAGACCTTGATCAGACGATGTGCTCCACTGGCAAAGAAGGTTTTGGAGATGGTGGCTGTACAGAACTTTTGCAAGGACCCTTTGCATAACATTCAGTTTCCAGTCCAGGTCCTCTTGGATACCTTGCGAATGCGCATCATGGATGCCGATGGAGCCTCAATCCACAACTCTGTAAGGACAATGCATGGGAGACGTTCTTGTGCTCTTCAGGGAATGGAGGGGGGTGATCTGTTGAAATGTGTATTAAAATGTGTCCTTGGTTCCTGCAGCAGGGCAAAAGGATTTAACTGTAGAAACCTGGGGTAAGAGCTGGATGCTGGGACCATGGAAACCCCTTGAATCCTGCAGAAAACTTCCTACTTTAGTGTTTAGGAATGGAAATTACTTAGCTGCAGGAGCAGAACTCTTTTCATCTTTGTCCTCAATGTCCTTCCATCCTCTTTTCAGGAAGACCACTTGAACATGGCCTTGGAAAGCATCGCCATCAGGATGGAGTCCCGGTTCACAGACTTGTGAGTCAGGCTTCTCAGGAGAAGTGCTGTGAGCCCTCTGTGATGGGTTTGGGCAAGGGTGAATGGAGCCCTGCCTGAGCAGGAAGAGGGTGACCAGCATGATTCACCCATTGCTTTTTGGATGTCTTTAACTCTACTGTGGCTGGAGAGCATGGAGACCCCCAAGGGGAGTGTCCTGTGAACTTGCCTGCATCTCCCAGCTACCAAGGGTGGCTTTGATGAGGTGGTGACTGTGGAGGCAACTGCAAGAAGTTTTTGTGCCCACAGGTGCCCTTCAGGGTCTTCAGAGAAACCACTGGAGCCCACGGTTGAGACTGAGGTCCTGCAGTGTCTGAACCTGGTGTACATCCTGCTGCAGCTTTTCTTAAAGCAGATAGAGTCACGCCTCCCTGTGGAGACATTGCTGCGGATACTCGGGATGTTTGTTGACAAAGAGGACTTACTGCAAGCAAACAAGGTGGCTTCTGTCCCGAGGGCTTTGCCTTCTGCATGCAGCTGAGGAGAGTCCAGAGCTCCTGGCTCACTCTCCCATTCTTTACTTCCCCAAGGAATTCCAGCAGTTTACTTCAGCAGAAGAGTTCCAAATTTTTTCACATAATATCACACCATGGCTCAAGACACACTTTGACCGGGAAAACAACACAGGAAAATCCTTCCTGAAGAACATTGAGGTGAGTGATTAGTCCCAGAGACCAATGGTAGACCCAACCCTTGACAGATCTGGGTGTTCCTCGGGGTCAGCTGAACATCTGGCTCTTCCTCCATAGGACTGGCAGCGGCTGATCTCAATGAGGATCCTCTGCACGGGATGGACTGAGAGGTGGCGGGGCTGGATCCACAGACTGTTTGAGGAGTGGATGAAGAAGGTCAGTTCTGGAGACCCTCTTGGTGGGGGATGGTGCTCTGGGGCTTTTCTGCCCTTGGTTTTGCCTCAGTCACCATTTTGGAGGTGGGACTTGAGCAGGTTGGTGAGACACAGGGGCAGCTGTCTCCTAAGTGATTCTGTGCTGTAGGTTAATGACAAAGACCTTGTGGGTTTCTACCGCGCGTTCCTCAGTACGGAGATGCACTGCGAGACAGAGCTGGAACAGTGCTTCACAAAACACATCATCCACTGGATCAGCAGCACAAACAAAATCAAGGTAGGACAGCAGCTACTCTGCCTGGGGCAGCCAGAGGCCTCTACATCCCACTTCACCACCTCTTGTATGAACCCTGCTGGGTTAGAAGACCAGGGAAAGGTCTTTCTGAAACATTAGAAAATCTACACAGCCTCTAAAGAGGAGAAATATCTCATCCTTCAAGGATTTCAAGCAGAAATCCATGATAACCCTGATCTGCAAGAGGAACAAACAATCTGGTGAAGAGGTGCTTTCTGTTCTTGTGGAGAAGATGTGTTTGGAGATGAAGAGGCTGGAAAGGATCGACACATTTGAAGAGAGCACTGGCCCCATTCTTCTAAATCTGCTCAAAGCTTCTGACTTCATTTCTGCTGTCCGTGAGTGTCCCCAGAGTCATTTTTTTTGGGATAAACTCTTGAGTCTGTGGGAACTAGATGGGAAGACCAAGTCTTTCCATAGGGACCTTCCAATTTTGTTGGTCACCCAGCCTTTTCTGGGCCCCAGTCCCTCTTGGAAGCCCTCCACATCTGCTGGACCTGGCTGTCCAACCTTGGTAAAATATCCTGGGTGGTCCCCATGGTCTCCTAGACCTCGTCATGGTTTCCTAGGTGGTCCACAAGTTTTGTTTCAGGCAGGAGGTGATACTTAGGTGTCCCAAAGGAAATTTAGCAGCCCTGCATCTGTCCTCAACACTGTTGGGGTGACAGGTCCCTGTGAACTGGAACCTGATGGCTCTTCCTGAGGATGTGGCTTCAAAAGCCACAGTGGAGACACTACTGATTGCCTTTCACCACACTTCATTTAATTTACAGAAGAATCAGTGAGTACGTTTCAAGTTCAGCTCAGCGACTGTGCAAAAAATCTCCTCACCCAAGTGTACAAGCTTTTCAACTTCGTGGGACATTGCATTCTCTCAGGAGACATTCCGTGCAGGATCCTCTCTGATATCCTATGGCAGGAGGAGAAGCTGTTTAAGCTGATGCTGTGCACCTGCAGTGAGTCCAGAGCTTCCACCTTAGTTGTGTTTTTGCAGTTATGTGGTCAAGAGGAGACAGATCTGCTGGAGGATTATCTAAAATGCAAAGAAAACAAAAAAGTGTCTATTATGGGAGATGACTGGTAAAATTTGGAGGGTGAGGGGTGGTTTGGGGAATTTTTTTTCAAAGGATTGCAATGGTGAAGTTTCCTTGAAGTTTCCACTTAGCCCCCAGCTCTGTCCTCAACTCCATCTCCAGTGAATTAAAACGTAGAGAAAAGAGTGCAAGTCCTCAAAATTTTGCTCCAAAAAAAACCTTTATCACTATTGTTTTTTATGAGGCAAGTCCTCCAAATTGTTTTCTGTTTTCTGCAATTCTCCTTTTCCCAAAGAATTCTTCGTGTCCTTGTCTGTTCCTTCCCAGATTCCTCTTTCGCTGAGTGTATTACAGATGTGCTGGAGGTCAGGAAGAGGGAGTTTAAGCACCTGGAAGAGCAAAAGGAGCAAAGACACTCTTTTCTTGTCCTGTGCCGTGCAATAGAGGACATGATTAAAGGTACTGGGTGGGTTCATGAAGTTGGGTTGAATGTGGAAATTTCTCCTAAAAATAGTTTCACTGTGGGTGATGAGGGAGCTTGTTAACTTCAAGACTTTGTGGAGACACACATAACATGAACTTCCTCTTGTCCCCACATGGTTTAGTGGACACAAGTATCATGGAGAGTAGCAACGGGGACAAGGGAAGATTTAAGGATCAGATATCAGTGAAAAAGTTCTCCCTTGATGGCACAAGCAAAACAGAACCACACATCCTTGACAATTATTGTGACATGTGGCAGAAGCTTTCCATCGTGCAGAAGAGCCAATGTTTCCTGAGGCTGTGGAAGATGAGAGCAGAGCAAATCAAAGCTACAATTCCTGAAGATCAAGTTTTCTCTGTAGATGATGTTCAAGAAAAAATTTATAAGCCAGCGATAGCTGACTTCAAGAAAACCTACCTGTCCCTCAAAGACTTTTCCATCACACTCGGAGCTGTGCAGAGCTATTTTGAGAACCTGCTGGGAGAGAAGCATGGGCTCCAGGAAGAGTTTGAAATCATTGAGAAAAGTGAGGGAGTGGGTCATGGCAGAGGTCAGTGGATTGCTGGTGCTGTGGAGAGGATCAAGAACTACCTGACCCTCTCCAAAGTGGTGAACAGGGCCAAGGTGATCGATGCGCTAAGACAGATGCTTCCACTGGAGGGGGACTTCCAGGTGCTCAGCGACCTGACCAAATACGTACGTAGGGGATGTGTGGGCATCTGGTTGCTCTTGGGAAAACCCACAGAGATAGGTTCATGTGATAGCTTGTAATTGAATCCTATCAGGTGGGATTCCTTCCTCCTTAATTGAACTTGAGGGATAGGCTGAAAGAATTTCTGCCAGCTGTCACTTCCGATCCATCATGGAGGAAGGATGAACTCAAGAGTAGATCTAGGTTATAGGGATGAACTCAAGAGTAGATCTAGGTTATAGGGATGAACTCAAGAGTAGATCTAGGTTATAAGGATGAACTCAAGAGTAGATTTAGGTTTGAGGTCAAGATCTCATCCTGTCTGGGGAGGAGGAGGCAGAACCAAGCTGCTTTCCTCTTCTTCCCTACAGACATGTGTTGTTTATTGTTTCTTTTTTCATCCAGGAAGAGCAGGAATTCAAGAATAAGCAACTTGATTTTATAACCCAAGACTTAATGAAAGTGAAAAAAATTTTGAGTGACATACCCCAGGGAGTCTTGGACTTTTTAATGGAACTTCTGGAATGTGCCAAGAAAGGTTTTACATCCTGGATCAAGACCATAATAAAAGGTGGGCTGTAAGAAAAGAAATCAGATATAACAACAGATGGAGACTACAAAGCCCTTGTTTGTCCCTGCAGCCAACGCAGCCTTACATAAATCAGAGAAATTCCCCTCTTCTTTTTTCTTTATTTTTTCCCCTTCAGACAAGACAGAAATCCCCATATTTGTGGAGCTGGCATCGATTTCTGCAGGTGAAAATGACATGGATATCGACAGAGTGAGGTTCTTCCGTGATGCCATGGCTGCTTCTGCCCCCATTGTCCTGGATCTGAGCCCTGATGCTGGGTTTGACCAGTTCTCTGCAGCTCTGTCCTTTGTTGGAGAAGCTGTTGCCAAGGACAATAAGCTTCCCAAGAAGCTGGTGAGTTCTATATCCAAAAGTCACCAGGACACTGGACGTAAAGCCAAGTCACATGTGGGTGATGCCATATAAGGTGGTTTCTCCCACGACATCTATGTGGTCCCGGCAGGACCTGGGTAATGGCTGTGCTCATTTTGGAGTGAAAGCCTGTCAGGAAACCTCAAATGACCTTGCAGCTGTGTGTGGGCAGAGGGAGAAATCAGGAAGAACATGTGAATAAGAGAGAGCAAGTTTGTAGTAATATGGAATAGTTGAGGTTGGGAGGGACCTCTGGAAACCATCTGGCCTAAATCCCAAGCTTAAAGTGGGGTCAGGTAGGTCACTCAGGGTCATTTCTAGTTGGATTTCGAACATCTCCAAGGCTTGAAGACTCCAGAATCTCCTTTGGAATTTGATAGAAAAGCTTCTGTTAAACCAAATCACTCAAGTTTGTGCCCCAGGTGACCACTGACCCTTATGCTTTCCTCTCCACCAGAGCCAGAACAAGAGCTTCATCACATGCCGCCGCTCTAGGGTTTTGGATAGGTCCAGCTCTGGGGCTGCATGTCCTCAGAAACCAGGGGAAGCCCTGTCCTCAGAAAGAATGGTCACAGAAACGGTCACATCAAATTCGGGGTAGGGAGTGCTGCTCATTTTCCTTCCAGTTGGTTACTGGGTTTCTCTGGGGTTCTTTCACAGAAAGATTCCTGTGACAACAGGGAGTGGATACAGATGGTTCATGACTCCCATGGCTCCGTGGAGCGTTCTTCGGTCTCACAAGCCAGAAGCATCAACCAAAATGGGATTTTTACCATCTCAGCACCTCCAAAGTTCAAGGTAGAAGGCTTCCAAGGTGGTTTGATAACCTTTGTGGGTTCCTTCCAGCTCAGAATATTCTGATTCCATGAAATCCTCTTCTAATGAGAATGTTGGGTTGCCACTAGATTGGCAGTTTTGCAACCAGTGCCATCAACTGTCCGCTAAACCTGGAGTATTTTCAGCAGAAAATGGGCTTTTTTTTTTCTCCAAAGAAAATAGTACAAGACTTGTAGAGTTCTGATGTGCAGCATTTCCACTGCTGCTTAAAAGGCCACATGTTGATGGTGGTTGTTTTCTCTCCTCTCCAGGCTACGCTTGAGGACTGCATCTCATTGCGGCTGCTGGAGGACAGCAAGGAGAGCGTATCTCCAGGAGACCAGGAGGTCAAGAAATACAGTTTGTCTCAGCTGAGGGAGCTGCAGAACAAGCTGATGTTGATTGCCACCAAGGCTGAGCAGGGCAGGGAGGAGGCAAACCATTTCTTGGAGGTAAGTCACAGCACATCATCCACATCTGCCAGGGAAACAATGGCCATTGTGATTTTGCTGGAATTATTTCTGGGAGACTCACCCATGACCTGAAGTTCTGACCTTGCAGGAGCAGAGGTGTTGCTCTAGGATGATGGCCCTTCCCAAGCTACAGGAGTTAGATTTTCTTCCCTGAGCTTTGTTCCTCACCTGTGGTGCTCAACAGCTCTTCCAAGACCTTACAGACTTCAATTCGGAGGGACCACTAGGATGGTTTGGGTTGGAAGAGACCTTAAAGGCTATCTCATTCCAGCTCCCTGCCCATGGGCAAAACCACCTTCCACTAGACCAGGTTGCTCCAAGCCCTGTCAAAATCGAACACTTCCTGGGATGGGGCAGCCACAGCTTCTCTGGACAACCTGTGCCTCAGCACCCTATCATACAGTTTCTTCCTTAGATCTGATTTAAATCCACCCTCTGTCAGTCCCTTGTTCTATTGTGGCACATATTGGTAAACAGTCTCTCTCCATCTTTCCAATGAGCCCTTTGGATTTACTGAGCAGCCAAAAGAACATCTCCCCAAGCCCCGCAACTGACCAACCCTGAATCTCTCAGCCTTTCATTACAGCAGAGGCATGCAAGCCCTCTGAGCATTCTGTTCCTCCTCTGGACCCACCTTAACAGGTTGTCAAGACCTGCTAACACAAGCGGGAGTTGTGATGGTTCGTTAACTGAATCTCAGAGTGCAAAAGAAAGAGGGACAAGTATTTTTCAAAATCAAAAGCACTTTAATTGAGTGCTAACAACATGATTTATGTGATAGAAGAGGAAGAGAGGGAGAAAAAGAGAGAGAGAGAGAGAGTTGGGTTATAGCTACCAACATCAGAGACTAAATCCTCGTGGTCCGTATCCAATAGCTTCGTCGTCGTCCGTGAGGAGACCTCGTAGGGGTCTTTTCAGAAAGTCTCTTTATAGTCTTTTTGAAAGCAGGGGCAGCTGGCCAAGAGGTGCAAAAGACAGGGGAAGCTGGCCAAGAGGTGGGGAAGTGACAAAACACCTGTTTTGTCAGGTGTACAGTACAAAGCATGTAGTCCTCTCTGCCATGGCAGGAAGGGCGATGCAGTCCACCGGGTCCTCACCTGTTTTCTCAGCAGCCTGGACACCGACACTTGGCAGACATCCCACCTCAATCTGGCCTGGACTTCTTTGAGAAAAAATCCCCCATCCCCCCTTGGGGTTTTTGGGTGTTCAGTCTGTGTTGTGTTTGATGATCGTGAAGCAGATGAGGGACTTCCGTACCATCTCTTACCCAGGTCCATGTTGTTCTTAAGATCATTGAATTGTTTAGGTTGGAAAAGCCCTCTGAGACCATCAAGTCCAAACGTTCCCCCAGTATTGCCAACACCCTCCTAAGCCATGTCCCCAAGTGCCACATCCATGCATCTCTTAAATCTCTCCAGGGATAATGACCCCACCACTGCTCTGGACAGCTATGCCAGGGCTGGAAAATCCTTTCCATGATGCAGGGTCCAGGCTGGAGTAGAGCTCCATGAACTGATACACACCATAGTTCCTCAAGCGGTCTTTGTGTTCTTCACATCTCTTGCCAAACTGAGTTCTAGTTATGCCTCAGCTTCCCTGATCCCATCCCTACACATTCAGGCAGTTTCCCTCTGTTCTTCCCAGGATACGTGTCCCTGCTTCCACCCAATCTGTGTGTTTCATTCTCACAGCCCAGTTTGGCCAGGAGGTCCTCACTCAGGTGTGCTGGCCTTCCCTGCCTAATTTTGTACCCAGAGCTGAAGACTTCATGAACAGTCTTCTCTCCCTCAGGCACCCAGCACCAAGTTTCAGTTTTCCTTTCTTGCCTTGGCCACTCAGTTTTACCCAAAAGCTCCCAGCTGGTGGAGGAACACACCCTAATTCCCTTGAGGCATTTCACAGGTGCGTATCTGTTGCATCCTAAACCACCAGAAGCCCCTGGCTTGTCTCTGTTGCTCAAAATTCCCCTTCCGTAAGTCCAGTCTAAAGCTCTTCACAGGGGCCTGGGTACCCTGTTGGTGAAGTCCCAGTTAGTCAAATGAATCCCATCCGCTCCCAGTAGACCTGGTTTTCCAAAGGCAAACCAGGCTTCTCAAGCTTGGCTCCTCAACAATGGATCCAACTTCTCAAGGATGGATCCAGTTTCTCAAAGGCAGATCTGTCTTCTCAGGGGGAAGTCCAGCTTCCCAAAGGTAGATCCATGATCGTAGAAGGCCATACATTGAGTACACCAGCCACGTAGCCAGATTTCCAGTCCCTTCATCATTGTCCTTCCCCAGTATGTTCATATCTCTCTTGTGCTGGGGAGCTCACAACAGTATGAATCTCTGGAAGGAAGCATGGCCTGGGCAGTGTTTGGAAGCTCTGGAGATAATGCTGTGGCATGTGGTGCATTTCTCTGGTGTGTCTGGTGTGTTACAGATACTGGAAAGAGTTGAAATGATTGCAAAGTTATACCTGGAGCTTCTTGGTGTTGGCAACATCCTCTTCTTTGACTGGAAGGCTGATATCTACTGCAGCCCCCAGCAGCGAGTGAAAGTCTACACGGAGTTTGGAATCACTGGGATCCTTGTTCAGAGCACAAGACCCCTCCTGGAGGAGCTGGATGGCCTCTATAAAGCCATGGAGCTTTGCATGTCAGAGTGGAAAAAGTACTTGGAGACTCAGAGAGACACCTACTATCACCTCAACCTGTTCACAGCGCGCCAGCTCTTCTACTTGTGCAGCCAGCTGGCCAGAGCCCAGAAAGGCATCATGGAACCACAGGTGCTCATCATGCTGTCTGTCATCAAGCATGATGTAACAGAAGGAGATATCAAAACTGCCCTGGAAGAGGCACTGATGACTCCTCTAGACTCTGTGAACATGTCATCAGGAGGTGAGGAATTGGTGACCTGGGAAGACTACGTCATTCATTTCCCCCAGCTCATCAAGAGCTTGGCTGAATCAGGCTATGATGAATCAGTTGCAAAAGCAGCCTTGCAGAGCTGCCTGTCTGGCTTACCCATCACAGAGCAGATGCTCATGGATTTTGCTTTTGAGAAGGGGGATGACATGGAACTGGTTGAAAAGCTCAGCACATTGTATGAGGAGACAAGGGACAGCTTCCTGCAGGAGAGACGGAAATTTAAAACTAGTAGCCAAGATGCTGACCAGGTTTCCTTCAGCACCCTGGCGCATGATGAGCTGACTGCCTCCTTTGAAAATCTGCCATCTATTTATGACAAGGTGAAGCTGCTCTGGAATGCTTACTGTAAGAAATTTGCTGGCCTGGTGTCTGATAAATACATCAGCCTGGATGTTTTTGGGGTAACACTGGAGCATTTGGCTGCATCGGAGAGCATGCATATCAAGAGGAGTTTACCCCTAGGCTTTGAAGAGGGGAAACCACTCCTTGTCATGTGTAAGGAGGAAGAAATATTAACCCACATGTTATTTGTCTACCAGCATGCTGAGACAGCACCTCTCCCATCATATGATGAGGTCCTGGTATGCTCACCAGACACGGGAGAGGAGGAGGTAGAGCTGCTGGTCAGGAGAGCTCTTTCCCCAGGTTCCCAAGACCAGAAAATCTACTGCTTGCTGGGTGCTGATAAATTGGTTTATAAAGTTTCAAAGCAACTCGAGTTCCACTTCTTTCGCCTGGTGCAATCTTCTGGCATCCCCAACTACAGATTCCTCATCTTCTGCAATGCCAAAGCCGACAATTCCTATGTCATCACGGCCTTTGATGCCTACAGGGTGACTTTCCCAGACTACTCTGAGACAAAAATCCAGACCTACCTGAAGACACAGCTCCAGGTGCCAAGTGGGACAGCCCCCATTGCCCAGGCCTTTGAGGAGCCCCATCAGCAGAATGTCAAGTTTGTCTTTTCAGAGCGAGCGGGAATGGGTAAGTCTTTGGGAAGTCATACTCCGAGTTGTACCTCAAAACGAGGCAATGTGTCACAGTGTGCTTTGGGGGAGAGATTTCCTTAGTTTGGGTTGTATGTAGGTGTTGAAGGCTAAATTGATTCCTGATCATCTCTTCCGCTTCTTAGGAAAGTCTCTCTTTGTGGACAATACCATTAGAAAGGTCCATGCCCAGCTGGGTGGCACACTGCCACTCCACAAAACCATTAGGCTGATGGAGTCAGACATTGATTTCCAGTTCTTTGTGGTGGAACTATTTTCTATCAATGAATCCATGACTGAAGATCAGCCCAGCATCTTCCACATTGATGTGGCTCCTGTGGTGAGTTCCTGGATCTGAAAGGGATGATATGAATTGAGGAATCATGGAATGGTTTGGGTTGGGAGGCAGTTTAAATCCCATCCAGTCCCACCCTTGGCCATGGGTAGGGACACATTCCTCTAGACCAAATTGCTCCAAACCCTCTCCAACCTGGCCTTGAACACTTTCAGGCTTGGGGTAGCCACAGAGTCCCTGGGCAACCTGCTCCAGGGTCTCCACAGAAGGCCCTCCGAACAGAGAGGGAAAGGAAGAGGTGGGAACTCAAATCCTGCCCCATCCCACCAGTAAGCATCTGCATCCATTTTAATTTTGGGGACTGTTTTGCCCTCCCAGGTATCAAAGGGTCTCTACCAGCTGCTGATCAATCTGTGCATCCTGCGGCACATCCAGAGTCCCGATGGCTTGGTCTGGAAGTGCAAGCCCTCTCATCTTTACTTGATTGAGTACCTTGCCAAAAGGAAGAGCCTCAGCAGCACAAGGAAACAAGAGGTATTTGGGAAGGTGGCTGTTGAGGCTTAACATGAGGAAATCTGCTCAGCTTGGATGTTCCCATCAGAGCGATGCCCAGTTTGGGGTCTGCCTCACCAGTGGGGCAATGTCTCACAAGCATAGAAGAACCAAGTCACAGATGTCTCAGAGTGAAATATCGCCTCACACTGAGTTTTGATGTTTTTTTTCCTCTCCAATATGCAGTAACTTTAGCTTCAGGAATGTTTTAAACCAAATTTGCACCTGAGACATGCTTTATAGTCACAGAAGGTGTGAAATTCACCCCAGAGTCACTACTGGTTGGTCATCCATCTGTGATTCCTCACAGTACCTTGAATATTGGCTGACTTCAGCCACATCTGTCTCCAAAAGGATTTAGTGGAACAGGATAAAGTGCAGGAGAAGGTAACAAGATAATACCATCAGGGAATGGGCTAGGTTGGAAGGGACCTTAAAGCTCATCATATTCCCATCCCCTTCCATGGGCAAGAGCACCTTCCACTAGACCAGGTTGCTCCAAGCACCATCCAAACTGGCCTTGAATCTTACCCAGGGATGGGGAAGGTGTCCCTGTCTGTGTCATGGGTGATCCTTGAAGGTCCCTTCCAACTGAAACTGAACCCAACCCAGTTTGTGATCTTCCACTAGATTGAGTTAATACAAGCCTTGTTGAGCCTGCCCTTGAACACTTCTCAAGATCACCCAACCCAAGACAGACCTTCATGGTTTTTGAGATTCCAATCCACACAGAGGCTTGGGAAAATCTTGGCATTTCTTTTCCAAGCTGTTGAAGTATTTGTGGCAAGGGGAAATTCAAAAAAGGGCCTTTTTGGTGATGTAGACAAACATGGGAAGTTGGAGAATGTGCCTCATAGTGACTTGCTTCCTCTTGCTTTTAGATGTCCATCAAAATAGAAGAAAAATTCCTGGATCTGTTTCCTACCGTGGAGTGTATATCACCGCTGCGGGTGCTCAGATTCCTGGAAAATCCCAGTTCCATCCCTCCCACAGAATCGAGGGAGGAACAGTTTGACCGGGACAAGCTAAATAGCGAAGTTTTCCAGAGGTCTTACCAATATCTCAGCAGATACAAACAGAAGGAAAACCTTGACCAGTTCACTTTTTGCCCTAAAAAGAACAAAGTGACAGAGAGAGAATGTCTGGCATGCCTGATGGAGTTTTGTGGGAGAGGAGACCCATCCTGGACCGAGCTCAGCAATTTCACACACTTCCTGAACTTCCAGCTAAGGAACTGTGAGAAATCAGTCTTCTGCAGCTCAGTGGTTGGGTGGGAGTTCCATGGCTTCAAAACATTTGTCATCAAGTTCATGATTGCCATGTCCAAGGACTTTGCCATGCCTTCCCTCCACATGTCTGATGAGAGTGTGCCAAAGGAGAGGCAAGAAGAGATGGACAATATTTTGATGGAGTACCAACTGAGACGCAAATGGGAACAAGAGTCCCACCCTTACATAGTCTTCCATGCTGACGGTGATTCCATGGAGTTTTTAGGTTTCCATATCAACCAGAACTTTGATGCAATTGATGCTTATTCCCAGACTGTTTTGGAATCGGCAGTGATGAGCAGCAGTTTGTATGAGACTTTGGCACGCCAAAATGTTCCTTTCAATAAGAAGTTTGAATCTTTACCCCGCACAGAGCAGTTGGAGGCCCTTTGCCGGGTCTTTGGAGTGAAATACCAGGGAGATCCAGATCCTTCCTACCAGCTCACTCTGGACAACACCATGAAGATGTTGGCTGTTCATCTGCGGTTCCAGTGTGGCATCCCTGTGATCATCATGGGGGAAACAGGTTGCGGGAAGACGAAGCTGGTGGAGTTCATGTGCAACCTGCAAAAGGTGGGCAGGAAGATTCAGAACATGATGGTGGTGCGTGTTCATGGCGGCACCACCTCCAAGACCATCCAGGAAAAGGTAAGGCAGGCCATAGAGCTGGCACATGCCAATGAGAAAGAACATCATATTGACACAGTGATCTTCTTTGATGAAGCTAACACCTCAGAGGCCATCTTTGCTATCAAGGAAGTGCTTTGTGACCACAGTGTCAATGGGAAGAGGATTCCCACCAACCGCTTGAAAGTAGTGGCTGCGTGCAACCCGTACAAAAGACACACTGAGGACACTATTAAGAAGTTGGAGAAAGCTGGCTTGGGATACCGAGTCCGGAGCGAAGACACTCCGGAGAAGCTGGGTTACATTCCTCTGCGGCAGTTAGTGTATCGGGTGCATCCCCTTCCTCCCAGTTTATTGCCTCTAGTCTGGGATTTTGGGGAGCTGAATGAGAAAACACAAATCTTGTACATCAGGGAGATTGTCAAGTCCACTGTGGACACCAAGATCCCCATGGGAAATCTGGACATCTTCACCAGTGTAATTTCAGCCTCCCAGAAATTCCTGACAGAAAGGAAAGATGAATGCAGGGTTGCCAGCCTTCGGGATATAGACCGCTGCATGAGGATAGTGCTCTGGTTTTATGACCTAAGGGACTTGCTTTTCCACAAGATAGATGAGAAGAGAAGACATGAGGAGGAAGAGAGAACAATCTTAAATGATGCACAGAGAGCTTTGGTCCTTGCAGTCGGGGTCTGCTATTATGTGTCTCTGGAGAGCCGCCAAAAGTACCTGGAGGAGGTTGCAGAATGCTTCTTAGTCCCTGCAGCCCGGCTGCAGCAAGAGATTGAGTTGTGCCAAGAGGTGTTTCTTGATAACCTCTCCATTCCCAAGGCAACAGCCTGCAACAATGCTCTGAGAGAGAACATTTTCATGATGATTGTCTGCATGGACCTCCGGGTGCCCCTCTTTCTGGTCGGGAAGCCAGGAAGCTCCAAGTCTCTATCCAAAACCATTGCTGTAGAGGCCATGACAGGTCCCTTGTCCAAAAACCCCTTGTTCAAAAGATGCAAAGAAGTCCAGCTGGTCTCCTTCCAGTGCAGTCCCCATTCCAAGCCAGAAGGTATCATCTCCACTTTCCGACAATGTGCTCAGTTTCAGAAGGGCAAGAACCTGCAGGAATTTGCATCAGTGGTCCTGCTGGATGAGATCGGTCTGGCAGAAGACTCGCCTGATATGCCATTGAAGACGCTGCATCCTCTCCTGGAAGATGGATGTGTTGATGACGAGAATGCAGAGGCTTACAAGAAAGTTGGCTTTGTGGGCATCTCCAACTGGGCTTTGGACCCTGCCAAGATGAATAGGGGCCTTCTTGTCTTCCGCACTGAGCTCAGTGGTGAAGAGCTGGTGAAGACTGCCAAAGACATCTGCGCTGCCCAACCTCACCTGCAGAGAATTGAGCATCTGTTCCCCATCCTGGCCAACTTCTACTGCCACGTGCTGAAAACACAGAAAAAGGAGTTCTTTGGGCTTCGTGACTTCTACAGTTTAATCAAAATAATGGCATCCTACATGCAGGATGCAGAGCACCGATCTCAGGAGGAACTCCTTGTGAAGGCTATTCAGAGAAACTTCGGAGGTTACAGAGATATCTGCCCTCTGGAAATCTTCAACCAGTGCACCAAGGAGATCCATCTTACCTCTGGGATGGAAACCAGCTGCATCCGTCTGCTGAAGGAAAATATGGAGAAACAACACATGGGCTTCATGTCTCGTTATTTGTTGCTGCTGACAACCAACAATGCTGCCTTCCAGATCATTCAGATGATGAACCTTATAGACACCAGCAACTGTGACATTATCTTTGGTTCTGGTTTCCCACAGGACCAGGACTATTCCCAGGTGTGTCGCTCTGTGAACAGAGTGAAAATTTGTATGGAGATAGGCAGGCCAGTCATCCTCCTCAATATACAGAACCTTTATGAGAGCCTCTACGATGCTCTCAATCAATGCTTTGTCAGCCTGGGGGGTAATTACTATGTTGACCTGGGCCTTGGCACTCACAGGGTGAAGAGCCGTGTGAAGGAGGAATTCCGGCTGATTGTTATAGAGGAGAAGGATGTGGTCTACAAAGAGTTCCCCACCCCACTGCTGAGCCGTCTGGAGAAGCATTGCTTGGACATGAACACCATTCTCAGCTGGCAACAGCGGGACCTGAGGCAAGACCTGGAGACGTGGGTCAGGCATTACGTCCACATCAAGAATCCTGATTTGTTCACAGTCTGGTCCCATACATGTGCTCCCATGGAACATGATGTCTTCATTGGCTTCAGTGATGACACATCTGCTGCCATTGTGCTGAAGAACACCAAGGACCCCCACTCCAGCGACTCCAAGTCCTACACAGACCTGGTCCTCTCTACTGCCACAAGCCAGCTGGTGGAGTGTGCCACTCCGGACTCCATCCTGCGCCTGAAGTACTCCACTCTGAAGGATGCTGAGCAGATCCAGGACCTGTATTTCACAGAGCAAAAGCATGACAGCCTGGCCAGCCTGCTGTGGGAAATGATGGACCAGCAGGAGACAGGGAGCACCCCCAGGCTGTGCCTACAGGTACTCAGGCTTGGTCAAACACCCAAGGGTGCTGCTTGTTTCCCAAGGGAGCATGGTGGCCCTGTGACCTTGGTTAGGCCAGGACAAGGATGGGCTGATGTCCACTCTCATTGTCTCCCCAGTCACCTGCAGCCAGGGCAGCCTCTGCCCATCCTTGGGAGGCAGATGGGATCTGCTCAGTTTCTGCTCAGGCTGGGATACTCAAGGCACCTTCCAGCTGCCTGGACATGGGCAGGGAGCACCAAAGGAGATGAACCAGAGGATCCCACCCAGGATTGTGAGGCAGCAGGAACCCCAGTTTTGATTTCCGTTTTTTTCCACAGGTTTCTACCCATGGCAGGCTGCTGAATCAGAAGGATTTGGAAATGTTGAGAAAGATGCTTCATCTCCCAGATCCAATCCACTGCCTCTTCCTAAGCCAGTTTGACACTGAACATGCTTTTCGCCAGGACCTTAGGTGGGATCTTAGAGTTCTTCTCATGGGGATTTTCACTTCTTGTGGGGCATTGGAGTGAGGTGAGGTGAGAACTTTCAAGAAGGCATCACAGAGGCCATTTCCTTACAGGAATTTCTTCAAAGAGCCACAGGAAGTGAGATTACTCCTTGTCCAGTTTCACTTTGATGAGCCACAGAGCAGCAAACGACTCCTGGCCTGTGCCAAGTAAGCAGCCTTCTTTGTCTTCTCTTTTTTTTGTCCTTTGTTGCTTTTCCTCATTCAGGAAGAGTTTCTTGCTATCTGGTATGATCTTCTTCTCATCTAAACCCATCCTCTGGCAGTGGGAAGCCATCTCCCATGTCCTGTCACTCCAGGCCCTTGTCCCCAGTCCCTCTCCAGCTCGCCTGGAGTCCCTTTAGGACCTGGAAGGGGCTCTGAGCTCTCCCTGGAGCCTTCTCCTCTCCAGGCTGAACACGCCCTGCTCTCTCAACCTGGCTCCAGAGCAGAGGGGGCTCCAGCCTCGGAGCATGATGCAGTTGTTGCTTGGAGAGATCAGTCTCACAAGTCTGGAATTATCCAGGTCTGAACTTCTGATGTTGCTTCCAGGTACTGCATCAGAGATGAGTGCAGGAGGTCAGCCAGCCCCCATCTGCTGCATGTTGTGTTGATTACCAAAGTCCCGCGGGTACGGGGAGGGTGCAGCTACCAGGCTTTTGACAGTGGTAAGTTCACGCTCACTGCTTTGGGTTGGGAAAACAGCAGAAGGGGAAAATAAAGCCTTACAGACAGGGCACAGGAAGTAGAGGATCTTCCATCTATGCCTATCTTCCTGCCCTGGTTGTCTGATGAATCCAAGCAGGCAAGCTCACCAGCTGATGTGCCAACAGAGAAGATGGACTGATCCATTCTCTTACCTCTCCAGGCGAGTGGAAGTCCATCCACTTGGATGACCTGATGCCCCCTGAGAACTTCAAGGCCAGTCTTGGTCAGCTCTCCAAAATGAGTATTGCTGAGATATTCACCAGCAGCAACCAGCAGCATCTTCCAACAGGTAAGAAGTCTCTCACCCTTTTGCCCTCTCCCCACTGCTGTCCCCACTGATGTCTCTGACATCATAGCTATGGATAAGAATGCACCCGGATCAAGCAGGTCCCAAGCTGTGTGCCCTGGAAGCACTTGCTGCTTCTGATGTCTTCCTAGGAAAGCAACTTTTGCTTCCTGATGGGCCATCTGGTCCGGTGGAGCAGAAAATAATAGTGGCAAATGAGCTGTGCCACTGGAGACTTCCATATGGAGTCACTGGAGACTTGTATGTAGTCAACATGTGCTTGTGACCTCCATTCCTCAACTAAATCATCGGGCAAATGGACAGAAATCGTTTGATCAATCATTGGAAGTCAACCCTGAGTGTTTCCTTGAATCTGTGTTCTTGCTTAGAGGTGACTGGTTAATTGCTCACCCACCCTGAGGGTCTCCAGCCATCAGATGGAAGGCTTCCACCGCAGTGCAATCCAAACCCCTCCTGGGCCAGAAGGGTCTTCTGTTGGGATTGTGACAGCTGACTCAAGGTTGGTTGTGATTTCAGGTTCTCCAGAGGATCCTGCTGCCCTGGGAAGCCTCACTAGGCCGGGTCATTATCCAGAGGAAAAAGTAGGATTTTTTCTATTTTTCTCCTCATTTTTAGTTGCTTGTAGTAGTGCAAGAACTGCGGGGTGTCAGAAGATACTTTGGGGTCTGTCTGGGACCCTTCCTGGGTCACACTGTGGGGTTGAGGTAGAGTGGTTGTCTCCCAGCCCTCTCGTGAGCAACTGGCACAAGACCGGGAGCCATTTGCCTCAAAGGAAAGTCCCTCATGAGGGACCCTGGCAGCCCTCCCTGCCACAGGGACTGATTAAACAGGCTTTGTTGCAATGCTGAGGTGAGTACAGATCTTGGAGCCCACTGTGCTAAGTTCCGGGGAAGATGATACCCTGGGCAAATTAAGGCAGAGGAACATCAAGCAACCAAAAGATCTCCTGTCTTTTCCAGTTACAATTCCTCAATGTGGATGCAATAATCAAAGGGTGCATTCAGAAGGCCGTGATCCAGATGGAGGACAAGAAGGACAACAGCCAGCGTCCAACAAAGAGGATCAAGATCCTCTACAACTTGCTCTTCCACACTCAAAGCACTGGTATGTGTGAGGAGGAAGAGCTAGAAATGGCTTCCTCTTGCACATGGCACAAGCCATGTGTCTGGAAGAAGATCCCAAACAGGCTCAGAGGCAGCTGTGTTCCTCAAAGTTATGTCAGGAGGAGAAGAACCCAGGGGACAAAGGGTGAGGTTTTACAGGGCCTCTTCTACCTTCCTGTCAGTCCCTCATGTGTGGGATCAAAACTGATGCAGACCCACAGCCTCTGGAACACAATTCCAGACAGATGATACTTTCCAATAGGAGATAGTCTCTGCATAGGACTGTTTAAAAAATACGAGCTGGTGGGAACCTCTTGTGGGTTTTGATGGCATCTTCTACTTGGAAATGACCTCTGGGAAGGTTTTAGCCCTGTTTTGTGATTAGTTTCCAGACGGTTTATGACAACGCTGAAGAAGAGAATTTGTTGTCTCCTCCAAGAACGAGAGAAACCAATCAAGGAACCAAGAGAATGGATTTTCCGTCAGGCACTTGCTACGGAATTCATCCTGAAAGACACATCTTTCAGGTAATGCTGGCGGAGGGCACCTCCCCAATGTACCATTATCCTGTTCCTAAAACTGCTCTGTGTGAGTCACTTTAAAGGCCAAGATGTGACAACCAGTAAGTATCTAAATACGTGTTTTTTTCCCCACCTAGAACCAGGGAGGGGCTTGATGGATGGTCATAAACTCAAAAGGAAAAAAAAGGATGAAGAGCATTGGTTTGGGGTGAAGTTTTGCTTAAAAGGCTCTTCTGAAAGCAAATGGCATTGGTTGATTGTGAGATAGGAAAGGCAGTGTATGTCAAGTCTGGATGTCCACACTTTGCATTTTCAGGAGTGTTTGTCTTGTTTTTGTTGACTTGTGTGTCTTCAAGGCCAACATGGTTCCCAGGGAGAGTAGGGTTTCTCAGTGGGAGGGGCAGAAGCAATGTGACAAGCTGTGGCACCTCCTTTTCCAGGCAAGCACTCTGGATGTACCTGGAAGACATTGTGGCCAACATTTTGGCCCAAATTCTCGCTGTGGTTGATGCCAACAACAACCTGGATCACATCTGTGAAGGGTCTCTGCTGACAGAACTGTGGCTCCAGATGTTCCAAGAAGAAGCCTTCCTAAAAATTAAATACACCAGGAAGTAAGAGTCTGGGTGGAAATGGGCAGTGAGGTGGTTTTCCATAGGAGAGGAATGGCTTTGTAGGGAAACAGTAACTAATTTTTGAGGAGAAGTTTATGATCTTGAAAGCCATGAAAGTGTTTGGTGTCAGCCCACTGGCACCAAAACTTTCCTGCTTTTTAAGCTCTCAGCAAAATCAGCTCCTTCCCTGCACTTACCCAGTTTCCCTGACCTTCCTACCAAATTTCTCCCTGAATTTCCCCACCCTTCCCATGTTTCTGAATTCCTTTAAAGAGAAGGAGGATTACTTCTCCGAGATGTCTGTCTCTGGACACCTCTGCTCTGTTGCACAAAATAATTCTCTTTCTGCACTGTTTGAACTCAAGGGCACCGGACATGAAGATTTGTGTCTTATCCATGACTGAAGACCCCAGCATCTCTGTCTTCTGCCAGTTCCCGTTCAGTTGGGTATTGAAGGCCTACCTGGATGACATATGGGAGAAAGCCTATCATACAAAAGGTAACATTTCCCGGGGGATCATGAGCAAAGCAAAACTGCTAAAAATCTGCATACTGCAGAGGAGGAACCATAGGAATGGATTCCAGAGTCAGATGACCCAGAACCACATTGTGCATGTCTTTGGCATTATATCCCAATGGAGGCACGGCCACTGTGGCCTTGCACATAGTCATGCACCCACCTCACTTGTAACGAGGAGCTACTGTTCCCCACTAAGCATCTGCAACTCTCTTTATTGGCCCTTCTAGGTCAGCCTGAGCAGCCAACAGAGGACATGGCCAGGTTCTACCAAAGCTTCATCAAGAATGTGTGGATGCCAGATGGCAGTGGTCCAGCCCTGCTGCATTCCTATGCCAACGACTTTCTCAGGATGGCTTTTCCTGGACAAGACCTGTCTATCTATGAGGTGAGTAGGGTTGGGTAGAGAACCATCCTCAACTGGCTTTGCCTTGTCCTGTCCTTCCAAACCTGGTGGTTTGATGATCTCTCCCTTGTGCTGCTCTGTGGCTAGTCTTCAACTGATATCAGCATTTGATCTTTCCGTTGTGAGAACAATTTTAATAAGGAAACTTCATGTGAGGTAGAATAGCAACACTGAATGTCCCACCTTTGTCCCACCCCACTCCTCACTCTGAGCAGAAATAACACCTTTTATTTTACCCACAGATCCTCTCCAAAGCATTCCTGGCCAGTGCAGAGCGGCTCTGCTCCTCTGTGGGCAGGGGGAAGATGAGCTTTTCCCCAATCTGGCTTCACATGGAATATTTCTACCTCCATGATGATTATCAGCTCTTCATTGACATAGCAAAAAGCAACGACACTGTCGTGAGCGAGCTGCAGACAATGTATCAGCAGGACCCCCCAGCAATGGTGAGCTTGATTTGTCCCTCTGACCCTTCTTCTGCAGCATTTGGATGTGGTGGTCTTCACAGTTTCCTTTGCTTAATTTCTTACGATGCATTCAGTAAGACATCCATGTGTTTGTGTCACTTGGGGTGCGGTGTTAAAGGCCTCTTAAGGCTTTGACCTCAGAGATGGGCAGGGTACGGCTCTACTTCCTTACCTTCCCACATACACATGGAGATGTTCGAATTCTTCCTAAAGCCTTTGGTACTGTTGGGCTCATTAAAGCCCTTTTTGGTTTGCAGATATCAGAAGCTGACCCCTAAAAGTTTGTCTCTTTCTAACTTTACCTCTTGAACTCCTCCACAAGCCATTCCAGCACCCAGTTACTCAGCAGCCCTCTGCTCTGTCCCACCACCCACCAGGCCAGCATGTCACAAAGACTCTTCTGCTCTCTCTTTGCAAATGTTATTTCAGTTTGTCACTCTTGAGGCCTTGAACATTCTCTTGAAGAAAGTGCAGCCCTCTGAAAGCAGGCTTTTGCCCTTCGATGCCTGTGTCACGTGGCTCCAAAGTGTCAAGTCCATCAAGCCATGGGTGGAGTGGATCAGCTTGGACAACTACCAGGTGCAGTTCTACCAGGAGAAGAAGCAGCTTCTGGAGAGCGTGTTGTAAGTTCAGTTCCTCTCTCTTGATGGCAGTAGAGCAAACACCTTCATGCCCAGAGGTTGGGAGACCCGAGTTACTAGTCTGCAAACTGTCAGTACCATCCTTGTTGTCACAAACATGATGGCAAAGTGGCTCAAAAAAAACAGATGGATGTTTCACTGTAATCAAATTATTTAATTCTGGTGGAATTTCACAGAATCAGAGAATCACAGAATGCTTTGAACTGAAAGAGACCTTAAATGGGGTCAATGGGGTGTCATCTGGAGTGGTCATTGGGCAAGGTCCTGGGTTCAATGGGTGTCATCTCAGATGGGTACAGCAACACAGTCAATAGGATATCATTTGGGGTCAATGTGGCAGCTCCTCGGGTCAATGGGTGTCCTATTGGGTCAATGGGGTCAATAGGTCTCTGCTGGACAAAATGGGATCAGCGGGTGTCTCCTGCGGTCAGTAGGGTCAGTGGGGTCAATAGGGTGATATATGGGATAATGGGGTTTCATCTGGGGTCAATGGGGTGTCTCCTGGGGTCGGTGGGGTAAATGTTATTGTTAAGGGGTTTTTTTGCACTGGCACCTTTATTCAGATCAAAGCATTTTTTAAAAACTGACGCTTTCCTTTGCTTTAATTATAAAACCTATAAAAGATCAGAAGTTCAACTGCAAATAGTGAATTAAAAAGGGGAAACTTCTGTAGTTAAAATCAATTTTGCAAGACCAAAATTTTCTTTGTTTCATCAAGTGGTCACGTGCTACCTGGGATGAGTCAGATGTGAGCAGGAAAGGGACCTTGGGAGGTTTGCAGTCCATCCATGGGGGTTGTGTGTTTTACAGGCACCGTTGGACCTGCACCAACATCGTCTACATGTTGATTGACCACCTGCTGCACAATGAGACGGGGATAGAGGAGAAACTCTTGCGACTCGTGGTGAAGCAGTTCATCTTCCTCTGGAATGTGGGTGTTTCCTTGTGGCTATGGAACTTGGAAGAGCTCTTCCCCCCTTCCAGGAGATCTCTGGTCTCAGTTGTAGTGAGGGCTTAGGAATGGGAACAGGCTGGAAATATCATCTGAGAGACAAACAGTGCTGGGATTCAGAATCCCAAATGAGGATTTGGAACCCAGGAGGGCTTCCTGGAGGATGTAAAGGGTTGATCCCAGTTGTTTATCCTCAGAGGTCCATGCAGGGACCATACTGTGTGAACCCCAGATGTCACCCCACTGATCTATAAATGGATTTGCTTAATATTGATGTCTAACCCTGCATCTCTGATGCAGTGACACCTTAGAATGCTGGTCCTCCTTATACCAAAGATGTTCCTGCTGAACTTGCACCATGTGTCCATCCCTTGCAGCGCCTCTACGCAGCCCCGGCATTTCAACCAGAAGAGACTTTTGATTTGGTGACCAAAGTGCTGAAGAAATGCAACCAGAATGCTGATGTTGTGTATCTGGTGTAAGTCTGAACCGGAAAGAAGTTTACATTGGTACAATGTTTATAAAGGGTGGGGGAAATAGATCAGTGCTGGACATGGACCTCTTTGGGCCCAAGGGAGGCCACACTGATGAGGCCAAGAGGTGAGAGGTGATGAAACATTTCTGGAGAACTTCTCTAATGTGTGGTACCAAAGAAACCAGGCTGCCCTGAGCACCCAGGCTCTCTATCCTGTTCACTCAGCCCTCCTCCCACAGATAGGGTGGTTGTCAGACAGCTGAGAGGCTGCTGGTTCTTGAAGCTGTGGTGGGTCACCCCCATTCTCCACCCATCAGATGGGCCAAAGTGCCTATTCAGTTTCACCCCCACCCCAGGGTGAATGCCAGGCCAGAGCCCACCCATGTCCTTCCTCCAACCTGGCAGCAGCACTGAACTGCCTCTGTTTTGGGTGCCTCAGGAAGGGTGTGAAGGAATGCAAGAGCTGCCTGCGGGAGATCACCGACCCGGCGGAGCTGCCCTGCAGCCACATCTTCTGCACTCACTGCATCCTGGAATGGGCAAACAAGCAGTGTAAGATCTGCAAGGAGGAATTCCCAGAGGATTACAAACCCACAGCTTCGGAAGCCACCAGGTAACCCCAGTGCTGCCTGTCTGGTGTCTTCATGTTAAATGTTGAGTGGAAGATGCTGGTGCCTGACTAACCTGCCATCTGCTCTCGCTGGTGTTCTGCAAAGAGAGGTATGTTTCCTTCCTGGGTTGGAGTAGACAACAAGTCTGGGTTTTCTTCTACTCTCCAGGGAAGCTGTTGCCTGCCACAACAAATTCAGGAGGAAATGCAATTCCTTCTTCATCGAGTTCATCACCAAGTACTTTTTGGGAGACAGAGAGGCACCATCAGCCCAAATCATTCAGCAACTGATAAAGTTTGTGGCTTGCAAACCCAACACTGAGCATCAGGCAGGAAAAAGGGGTAAAAGGACTTTATTTCACTTGACTCAGATCTGACTGTACACTCTTGGAAGCCAAATACTGAAGGCATCCTTCCTTCCTTTGTAGTGTACAAGCCAAAAAGCGAGTTGTCCCCCTTTGAGGAATGCATGGACACCAGTCCAACTGCCCAGTCCTCCCTCCTGAAGCTGCTGCTGCGATGCGGGTCAGCCCCAAGTTTACTCACAAGCCCTGTTGTTGAGCCCTTTGGCCACATGGATGCTGATTCTCTGTGTACTTTTCTGCCCCAGGTTCAACAACATCAAGGTTCACTTGGAAGAATACCTGTCCCAGATGGAGGAGAAGATACTTTCCAACCAAAGTCACATGGACCACATCTACTTCATGGTGGTGCACTGTCTGGAGGTGAGTGCCTATTGGGATGCACTGGGAATCCCGACCAGCACCATACTATGGAGTTACCCAACTAAACCTATGAATGCCTTCCCTCCACATCTTTTTTATGGATGAGGAATGGGGAGTTCAACCTAAATCTGAAGAGAATGTACCAGGGAGGAGAAGCAGGTGCCCATTTATAACCACCTTCAGATCCTTAAAAATTGTCTTTTGAACAGGATTTTATGTATCCTTCTTCTGAAGAAGACATCAGGCAGCTTGCTGAGAAGTGCCTCTCCACCGCAGACCTCTCTGCTTTCTGCAAGCCCAGTGTCTCCAGGATTAACACCCTCCAGTTCATAGCCCAGCTCAGGCTCTCCATCAGCCATGTGGCCACTGTGCTCGGCAGACAGGTGCTTTCTGGTGAGTTCTGGTGCTTAGTGTAGCCCAGAGACCCCACCTACCCCCAAACAAGTCTAGAACAAGCCCCAAAAATTCTGAGCTTGGAGATTTTTTTGCGGGACAATTAGTGGTTTTATGAAAATTGTTGTTACTTTGGATTTATTTTCCTGTTTAGTCCACAGACTCACTGTGTTCCCTATGCACTGAGACCCTCTGGGGTCCAAGGCTTCTTCTCTTGTGGCCATGTTGTAACCTGTAGGGAGAAGATCCCACCACAATCTGGCTCCTGTCTCAACTATGGGGGCTGGCTGGGGAAGGACACATGATGTGCCACACCAGGGACTGGGAGTCATGAGAAAACCTCCTTTCCAGCTGCCAATCCCAACACATCCACTGCCGAGGGGAATGAGAAAGAACAAGACCTGGTGAAAGTGATGAAGGAGTTGGTTGCGAAGGCTCCAACTCCGTGGCCTCAGGTGTTCCTCATCAGGAATCTCTGTGACATCTATGGCCTCACCTCTATGTGGAAGATCCTCCAGGTGCAGAGGTGGATTTTACCCCAAGGGGTGGAAATCTCACAGGTGGGTCGGTTCTTGAGTGCCTTGTGCCAAAGCGGAGCTGAGGAGGTGGGATTTGCTGAGTTCCAGGCCTATCAAACTGACTCACAGAAATCCCCTCCAACCCAAGAGGGTAATGGGTCCCCACAGGGTGCAGCCAACCTCCTCTTAGTGCCCTTCCACTTCCTTCAGGATCACAACCTGCACTGTGGTATTTTTCAGGATAGAAGCAGCTGCTTGAACACAACCCTGATGCTTTCATTGCTGGACAAAGCACAAAAACAGCTAAAAAGCAGTGATTTCAAGAAAAAACAGAGCTTGTCTGTGAGTATCCATTGAGTCTCTGATGGAAAGTGTCCGTGGTTTTTGGGCTGGAGCCATTGTTTGCTCTGGATCAGTTGGTCTGGATCCAATGACTGGTCTGAAGCAGTTGATCTGGGTTTGATGGCTGTTCTGGGTCAGTCTGAAACCATTGTTTCATCTGGCACTGGATCCAGTGGTTGATCTGGACCCTCTTGGAAAGAGGGAAGTTCCATGTGTATTGATGCACAGTTGTGCCAGCTCCCTGCTGCCAGGGTATACAAATGGGACTGTACCTGGACATTGACCCTCAGTGGTGAAGCCATAAGACCCCTCACAGGGAGGTGCCAGGCTGGTTGCCTTCATTTATATCTGTTGTGTTCAACTTTTGTAGTCTGTTGTGAGGCAAATGGAGAACACCCTCCGGTTGCCATCCATCCCAGATGAGACACTGGAAGACAAACTGAAAAAGATTGTAGATGCTGTTGATGATGGTGAAGGCCTGAGGGAGCTGGTCTTCCACACTGCGCTCACTCTGACCTTGTTCCCAAGCTGCATCACTCACCTCCTCACAAACATCTGCTTCAAGCCAAAGGTGGTAAAGGTGAGTTTCAAGCCCGAAGATATCAGCTCTCTCTACCCCACCACCCTGGTGCAGTGTGTCCTGCTCAGCCTATTGCACTGCAGGTTGTTGCCCCACTTCTTTCTCATTCCATGGGCTGAGAAGTGGCTGTGACAATCCACCCTGGTCGAATTCCAGTGTGGATGAGATGTAGGGCCTATGGGAGAAGCCCGCTTCTCTATTGACCATGGGGAACTGGGGACATGGCACAGCTTTGCTGGTGGCGATGGGGTGGTTCAGAGCCCAGCACGAGCATCCTCCTGCAGTGCACGAGCACTGCAAAAGGTCTTCTGTCACTCAGATGATGGTGGAGACACCCGTTCCTGAGCTGGGCTTCTCCTCGGGTCTGTCCACACATGGGTTGTTCCCATTATTTGAGAGATGAGGGACGCAGCCAGGGCAATGAAGAAAATGAGTGAAGAAAAAATTCAGCTATTTCTGAATCCTCTCCCCTTCCATTAAGGCCATCTTTGGCCCATGGTGGGTTCAGTTCAAGAATCAATGCTCATAAATAATTGAGATTTTTTGGGACTCATGAATGATCACTCCAGCTTCACATCTCAGTGTCTGATGGACTTTGCTGTCTGACTTGGTCCTTGTTCCCTTATCAGAAACTTCTCACTGATGACAGTGGCCATGCAGGAGCACCCTTCTCCCCACAGATAGTTCCTTGGGCAGGTGGGGAGCAAGCTGGAAAGATGGACACCCCATGCCTCACTGTCTATCATGTTCCCTTTCCAAGGGGTCCTACCTTCCCACCATGCCTGGAGACCTCTTTGATGAGAAAAACTGGAAAATCGGTGAAAGAGATAAGCTTTGGAGTAAGTATTGGGGGAGTCAAGCTTCTCCTATGCATGTGGGGTATTGAGATCAGCAAGGGAATGAAGGAAATGGAATAAAGACCCCTGAAGGTCATCCCTGTCCATCTGTTGAGTCCTTCATAATCTCCACCTGGGTGAAGCACATTGGTTCCATTTTTGAGAGATGTGGTGGGGCTGGATGTCAGGAGGTGGGAGTCAGGCCTGCCACCACTTGGTGAGCTTCTGGCCACCATTGTGGAGATGGCTGTGGGAGATGACAGACTAACCATATCCTCTTTCACTGTAGCTTGTCAGTGTGGCTCGTACTGGATTGTCACCAATGTAAGTGTCACCTTCTGGTTGTTGGTCTTTGTGGTCTGTGTTCTTGTGCTTCTCGTTGCATTGTTGACAACTCCATGGGGAAAAGCCAGGCTTGGGAGGAGCTTTTAGATCTTTCCCTGGTTCCTGGAGGTGTCCATTTCCTGTGCACCATCTTGAAACACATCTTAGCCTCTTGGCCCAGCTGGGTGTTCACTATAAACACTCCTCCTGCTGTCCTGCCTCCCCTCCTAATGTGGGCTCACAGTGTCATCCTCATGTCAAGTGACCCTTTAGCTACAAGAGAAGCTGCAAGGCTCACAAGTCATTTGGGCTCTTCTCCAAGTCATGTTCTTCTCCAAGCCACTTGGTTTTATCTCCCAGCCTGGTTCTTGGCTAAATGGAGGTAGAATTTGTGTCTCTCCCTGGGAGAAGTAGAGCAAAGCGGGTGCTTCCAGGTCTTGGCCAGTCTCATCCACACATCCTCATGTGTCCAGCTGGCTGCAGGAAGTACCTGGTTGGTTGGACATCTCTGCTTGCATCTGTTCCTGCCTCTCGTTAGTCATGGCCACGCGTGACCCACATGCAGAAAGGTGGAGGACATGGGAACCTCCTGGGTACCCTCAGCTTTTGCTGGGTGCCTTCAGCTCCTGTCTGGGCTGCCAATCTTCTCTCTCACTCCATCCTCATGTCTCCAAATGCAGTGTGGGTTTCCCATGGAAAAGAAGCAGTGCCAGTGTGGTACCACTGTTGGGGGAACTTTCCACAAACCTGTGGCAGGCTTCAAGCAGAAGGAAATGTAAGTCAACCCTCACAGCTCTACAACCCCAGAGGGCTTCACCCATCTTCTCCAGAACCACGGGCATGGGGGAAACACCATTGTTGGCCAAAGCAAAGGTGTTTGCATCCTGTGGTAAGTCCCATTGCAAAAGTCATGGTGGGTAATTGCTCATTCTGAAAACAGCACTGAGGACACCACGGAGCAGGGGTACCTCCTGGAGAGCCCCCTCTCACGGAGAAATGACCTGGAGAGGTGCCTGTCACCTGCCTGTGTTGCTCTGGCAAGGGCTCTGCTCCATTCATCCCTCCTGCTGGGGATCCAAGCTGACAAACAGGTGAGCCACCACCACACTGTGAGGAGTGCTGGGAGGAGATGAGTCCAGAGCCTAAAACAGGGGAACTGGGCCTATCTCCCAGGCAGTTCTAGACCTGATGAAAAAGAAACCAGAGGACACGGAAGAGTTTTTCTGGGGTCACCTCTGGAAAGATGTGGCATGCCTGGCAGAAGCGCTTGGCAGGAACACAGAGGAGGCCATGTTGACTGTCCATCTGTTTCTACAGCACCTGAGCAAGCATGGTCCTGCAGGTAGAGAAATGATGGGGAGTTCTGGAGGTCACCAGTAGGTTGGAGGGTGTTGGGTTTGAACCAGGACCACTCTCATTGGTTCTTCCTTCCTGGGACAGTCTCCATCCCAGGAAACCAGTGAGAAGATGGGGAGGACCATGAGGTCAGGGAGCTCATCCACAGCACTTAGGCCAGACCAACTTGAGGGTATGAGGCTGGGAGACAGTTTGCTCCAACCAGGCATCTACATCAGTCCTTCTACTCCCAGTTCCTCTTGTTTCTACATCATTGCATTCCTCACTGTCAAGAAACACAGCAATGCTCTGGGCAGACCCCAGGGTCTGAAGGGATAAAGGTCACATATTCCTTCATGTCTTCTACAGATGAGAGTGGAGCCTTGAACATCCTGCATGAGAAAAAGGACCGAGACAAATGGGAAACTTCCTTCAAAGCCCTGGCTCAGTCCTTCTTCCAGGTAATTTGTGCATGTCTGCTTGGAAGTGTTGTGTCCATGGACAGACACATCAGCTGACCCTGGGAAAGAAAAGATTTTTTTCCTCTCCTTTTTAGAATTGGGATCTTGTCCTGGTGGGGTCAATTGCTCTGGTCCTCAGAGAGCTGAGTTCTGGGTTGTAGCTTCAGATCCTCTTTGGGAAGCAGCTGATTTCTTCCCTTTGAGAAAATCACCTGTGGGCTTGTTGTGGGTTGACCCTATCACTCCCCTTCCCTCTGGGACGGGGGAAAGTAAGATGGCGAACAGCCAGCAGGGTGAGATAAAGTAGTTTTATTTTAGCAAAGATACAAAATATAAGCAAAGGCTTGCGCGCGCAAAAGCTAAAGGCAAAGAAAGAAATYAATCTCTACTTCCCATTAGCAGCGTTGTTCAGGCACTTCCCGGGAAGCAGGGCCTCAGCACGCGTAGTGGTTGCTCCGGAAGGCAAACATTGAAAACTCATGAATGCCCCCCCTTTCCCTCTCTCTCTTCTCGCTTATATATCTGAGCTGACGTCATATGATATGGAATATCCCTTTGCTTGTTTTGGGTCAGCTGGCCTAGTCCTGTCCCCTCCCAGGATCTTACACACACCCATCCCTTTGAGGGGGAAGGAGTGTCAGAGGGACAGCGCTGCTTGGCAATAGCCAAAACACTGCTCTGTTATCAGCTCCCGTCCAGCACTCATGCAAAGCACAGCACTGGAAGGGCTTGAGCTTTACCTCACTCAGACCCAATACAGGGCTTCTCTCTGGAGAATTTTGTTCTTATTCCTCTGTTGACTACTTCTTATCATGCCACTCATCTTCTCCGGAGTCCTTGTTACTTTTCTTTACCTGAAAGACCCCTTAAATCCTCTCAGGCTGCTTGGGTGAATAGAGGTGGCTCCTAATTCTCTTGGGGTTCTGCAGGAATTGGAGAAGAATCTGAATTCTGCTAAGGAGCAGAGGATAAATGAAGGTCCCCATGGCTCCAGTCTCCTCCTGAAAATAGTTTATGACCAGACACCTCCTTTACAAGATTTGCCGAGGGAGGGGTTGATCAACCAACCCTGCATGTGGAGGCTTGAGCAGAAGGTGACCATCCAGACCCTGATGCATCTCCTGCAGAAAGATGGAGAAGGCACTGGAAATCCATACCCCATCCTGCTGGAGCTCCTGTCGAAGGTTGGATGGAATAACACCCTCTCTCCCCCAAAACAAGTACAGTAGATTCAGCCTGGTTGGTGTCTGGGAGCTACTGGAGTAACTTTTTCCCCCTGTGTTTTCTTGAGGCATCCAAGCAAGACAGGCATCCTCCACTTTACCCCATGGTTCCAGGTGGAATCCCCCTCCCTCAAATCACGCTGAACCTTCTCTTCCAGATGGAGAACATCCAACATGTCCGACATCTGCCTGACATTTTCCATCTGCAAAATGCTCTGATCCATTTCTTCCAAAATGGCTATGAAGGAGAAAAATACACAGTCTGCCAGTTCCTCGACCAGCCTGGACTCTCAGGTGCGATGCGGAATTCCACTGTGCCTGGGATGCAGCTATCAGCCAGCCTGCAGCACACTCTGCTGAGAAGTTGCTGCTGTAGTTTGTGTGGTGAAGCCAACCCAAGAGAGACCCATAAGGCTGGTGGTGCCATTGCACAATGAGTTTGGGACAGAATTTAGGAGAGGGAGGAGGTCAAGGCATGAAAATGGATTTGGGAAATATCCTTTCTCCTGGGGCCCTCAGCGAGGCTCTTCTGCCACAAGCAAGGATATTGGGTGAAACAGGCTCTTCAGCTCCTGAGACACCATGCCTGGTTGGCTGATGCCATGTGGTGTGACACAAAGCAAATGTACAGCATGAAGTCGGGTGACTCCTCCAGTGACAGATCTCTTGGGAGACATCCTCTCACCTGACATGTCTCTGGGGAGGATACTGTGACAATGCTCTTCTCTGTCCTCTCTCCTCTCTCCTCTCTTCTCTCTTCTCTCTTCTCTCTTCTCTCTTCTCTCTTCTCTCTTCTCTCTTCTCTCTTCTCTCTTCTCTCTTCTCTCTTCTCTCTTCTCT
>NW_026624493.1:50447-59089 GCF_030028575.1 Malurus melanocephalus
TCTTCTCTCTTCTCTCTTCTCTCTTCTCTCTTCTCTCTTCTCTCTTCTCTCTCTGCCCACAGAAAGCCAGCGCTCAGCTTTCAGCAGAGCTATAGAGACGATCCGAAAGGTTTGGAGCAATATTAAGATGAACCCATTAAGCTCAGGTACGTGGTCACCCCAGGATGTCATGTCCCTCTTTCCTCGGCCATTTCCTCTGTTCCAAAGCTGAGCCTCTTCCTGCGCCTACCGTTTCTAATAAAATTGCAGAGCTTGCTCACTCTTCACTGCCAAAAACAAATAAAAAAACCCTCCTGAAAATACAAAACCGAATATAAAACCCTTTCAAGATCTCAGTGAAAGGAAACATTTCCCCTGGGATCCCTACAGCAGGTAGACTATTCCACCCTTTTTCAGGCATGACAGTCCTGATGGACCTCTCGCCAGATGACATCAACACCAACACTGCTGTCCGACACCTCCTCCCCATCCAAAAATCCATCAGCTACCTGGTGACTAGATTCCTTATCCAGCTGCATAATGGCTGCATCGACACAGCTGCACGGGTCACTAGGGAGAGACAGCGGTGGGTCTCATCCCCTGGGCTGTCCATCTCCTCTGCCTGCCATAACAGTGATGTGGGAGGTTCCCGGGGCTGGTGTGGAGCTTGTGGTGGAGCTGCAGTGGCCAAATGATGCTGCTGCAAGGTCCTGGTAGCTTGGTGTGCGGCAAAGCAGATCCTTGAAGGCAGAGTAAGACCAACTGAGAGGCTCTGCAGCCACACAGGGCCATTGTTCCTCTCCCAGGTCCATCTCTGCAGAAGAGGTGAAGCCCTCCTCGGTGCTGGCTGTAACCATGAGTGATCTGGAGACCATGGCCCTCACCAACCTGCAGTATGAGATAGATGAGAATGGCACCCAGACAACGTACTTTGACTTTGAGATGCTGCAGCGGCAAGTGGTGCATCGCTTCATCAGTGGGAAGCCCATCATCAAGGCTCAGGTGAGCTCAGTGCCAGGCCACCGTGGGATGTCTTAGGCCAGCAGTGGGGTTGGCGTGTGTTTCCATCCTCTTTGGGCTTTTCTGGAATCAACAGGCTCAACCGAAGGCCTTGACAGATGCCTGCTGTTCATCTTACTCTGTTCTTCAAGTTTCTAAAGAGTGCCATGGCCAGAAACCACTTCCATGGTCAGGAAATTGTGGCCTGGAAAGCTTCAGGGGACTCATAGCCCTGTCCATTGGGAAGGGGAAGACAACTTGGTTTCTTTGAGAAGGAGGGAGGAGTTGGGAGCTGCTCAGAGAAGTTCAGGAGGGATATTCCAGAGTTATATTTGATCCAAAGTGGATTCTGAACACCATTGGAGGAACATGTCTGTCTGAGGACGTTCATCTCTGTTCCATGAAAATGAAGCCTGGAGCTTTTGGGAAAAGGGGAGTTGAAGACACTAGAATCAGGCTATCCTGCAGCAGCTGGGGTGTGTGTCCTCTCCCAAAGGTGATCAGTCCATGCTGGCTCTTCCCAGGACCCTTCTGGTCCTTGGAAATAGCTCCCAAGAGCACTTTCTCACCTGGGAGATGGTGAGGTTGTGAGCTCCCCAGATCCTCCTCCATGGAGGTGCCATCAGGGACATCCCCTGATCTCCACAATCCCCAAAGTGGCCTCAAGAGTCCATCCACTACCTCAGGGAAATCACATGGACCCAGATTTGCACAGCTGAGCTTTCCTGCTGGCCCAAATCAGTGGCACCAAAGCATGTTCATAACCACTTCTCACAAACCCTTCCAGACAGCTCCATCCATTGTCCTCAACAACACAAGGACCCTCCAGGCCACCAAGAAGAAAATCAGGGACCAACTGACCCAGGTAGGACCCCATTGGTCAGCGGTCTTCCCCTCCATCCAACCCTGAGGCATCCCCTCGAGTCCTGTGACAGCATGGGGGCAGATGGACAGGGCAGATGTGTGGGAGAAACCCAAGGCCAGCTCTGGCAGGTGTTGGAGACCTGGCAGGAGGCAGTTCTCCTGCACTGGGCAACCAAGAGGCTGGGACAGTATCTTGCTGTTCTTGGTGCCAGGAGCCACTCAGCATCAACCAGCAGAAGCGCATCATGGAGGAGACCCGGTCAGTCAACTCCCTCTCCAAGGCCTTGGCCACCCTGAGGGTGGCTGCAGAGTTCCTGGCAGTGACAGGAGGTGACCCAGAGCACTCGCTGTCCAAGTATGTCCTGCAGGAGCTGAAAATGGACGCTGGCGCAAAGCAGTTCCAGGATGTGCCGGTGGGTAAGGGGCAAAGAGTGGGTGGGAAGTGGGACCTTTGTGCCCTTTCCTCTGCTCCTCTTGGCAGGGCTTTGCATTTCCCATGGTTTCCACCTCGGTCTGCAGGCAGGCAGGACATCTCCATATGGGACACCAGTGATGTGGGAGCCAACTGGGCCCACCTGGATGCTTGAACTGGCAGTTGCAGTGCAGACATTGGGGGATGTCGGTGGCCCAATGTGTCTTCCACCAGGACATGCTGGAGTTGAGTGCAGGTGGCACATTTTCAGGGAGCTGACCATTTGTGTCTCTCTGTCTTCAGGTGGTACCCAACACCCAGCTGAAGCACATCCTGTCACTGTGGCAGGTCCTGGCAGCTCGCAAGTCAATGCTATTGGTACAGATGAACCAGGTGAGGGAAATGAGTTTGGGGGAGGAGATGGGGTTTGCTTCCTGGACGAAAGAAGCCTTGCTGCAGCCAGGAGCCATTTTTTACAGTCCTGGATGAAATCCAAGTCTCTGGTCCATCCTGGAGACAATCCACTTCCTCGGGTATTTTCTAGACTGGCTCCTGTCTTGGAAGCTCTCTGGTGTCCCTAAGACCAGGTTCAAGGGCATTAGAGGGTGGTGATTCTCCTTCCTCCATTAGATGTCACTTCCAGATGCACCTGGGTGGGCTATGCTGGGGTCTCCCTGTTGCTGAAGCTAGTGGCCTTTGTAGGATCCCTTCTGCCTGGTACCCCAGGAGTTCCAAGGACAGCTGGACACAGAAGAGGAAGAAGCCCTTTATTGTGCCTTGGCCAACACGAACCTCGATCTCTTCCTCATTGAGCTACATGAGATGATCACAGTGGCACTGTCTGGATTTCAACCTGAACACAAGTAAGTCCAGGTCATGGATTTTGTTGAGCAAAGGTCTGAAGGTGTCTGGTCCAGGTCCTGCTCCAGACAGATTCCTCAGGGCCTCATCTTGATGTCTGTTGCTGGACCTCCATCCCAGGAGATGCTTGTCTTGGGGGCATCACTCCAATGGGTAGAGGTTTTTCTTATGCCCAACCACAGTCTGCCTCACTGGCTCTTGATGTCACTGGAGACACCCCAGGGCAGCCACTGGCATGAGGCATTGGCCATCATTAACCAGCAACCTTGGCCACTACTGAGCAGTAACCTTGTACCACCACCAAGTAGCCTTGGTCACCACTAAAGGCCACCACTGAACAGCAACCTTGGCCAGGACAGTGTTTATGCTGACAGCCAATGCTGACCATCACTTGCTGCTGGGGATGGTGGGACATCCATCCTAGCTCCACCTACTCACCCCTCTGCTCTGCCTCACCCACAGGCTGAAGGATGCCTTTCAGTTCTTCCTGGAAGACAACCATGACTCCAACACCTCTGTGGCTACCCTGGCCAATGTCCTGGACCCAGACATTCCCGTTGAGAAGATCCTCTCTGTCTGGAGGATAGCTGTCAAGACCAGCCAGATCAACATCCCTGCCTATGGCCAGGCAAAGCCAGCCCTAGGCAGCCATTAGCCCCCTTCTTGCAATGACCCTGCTGGTGACTGGTCCCCATAAGTACAGAGGAAATATTTATCCCTGACCCAGCTCTAGGGGCAACACATAAGTCAGGCATGGTCTCCTGGAGCAGCTTAGGTGTCTGAATTCTCCAAGTCCTGCTTCCTTGCTCCCTGAACCTGGGTGAGAAGGTCTCACCTGGACCCACCCCTGCCCCCTTAGGGACGCCAAGCATCTGCATCCCTCCAGCCCTGCCAAGCCACAGCAAGAAGTTCGTGTTCCCCCATGTCCTACCCCTGTGCTCAGTTGACCAACTCTGTTTTCTAGCAGTCCCCAACTGGGGTCCAAAGAGCAGGACCCCTTTTACCATGCCAGTGTTTGCCAAGGGGGGGGGTCTCTCTGTGTCCCTGTGCCCATCAGCAGTAGCCTATGTCCTGCTTTGTCCCTTCCCTCACTTCCTGCATCATTAAATGTGCAAAGATCCATCTTGGTTTCACATGATTCCCAAAGCAGTGGTTGAAGGGACGTGACTGGTGTTGTGGTGTGACCAGACCTTCTTGGGGGCAACTGTGGGGCTCCGGGTGCCCTTGGAGAGAGAGTGGTGAAAGAGCTGGAGCCCTGAGCCTCCAGAGGTGGCCAGGGGCGCGAAACACCATATTCCCCCCCATACCTACAGCTGCCCCCAGTAAACCCCAGTGCCCTCCGAGGTTTGACCCATGTGGTGATCTCTTTCTGTCCATCTTCCTGGAGAGGGAAGACCAGGCCCAAACCTGTCTTTGCTCCACACCCTCCACAAAGGTATTTATAGACACTGAAGAATCCTCCCCAGTGGGGGGACAGGTGGAGCTCCTGGACCACAGTGAACACCCCTCCCCTGCCCCACGGCTACCACTGAAGCCGCTGCTTGGGTAATGTCCCCATGCTCACATGGGATCAGACTTCCTGGACACTGGCTGGTACTGGTGATCTGACAGCACCACCCTGAGGAGGAAGGACTTGCCACCCATTCGTGCAACAGTTGTGGGACTTGCAATATCCAAATCAACCAAAACAGCAGGTTGCCACCCTAAAACCCCTCACTCCTATGTGTGGTGTCTCGGTTTGAGACAATTTTTCGGAGAAAAACAATATGGAATGAACATTTTCTCTGAAGTGAAAAGGGTGGCAATTTTTTCCCACCACTACAAAACAGATGTTTGGGTGAAAGTGAAGAAAAAATTTGTTTATTTAACAAAACAAGGTACCCCCAGGACACGAGACAAATAATTAAAACTGTTAGATATTTAAACTCCAGAACTCACCCCGCGCCTCCCCCCACAGCCGCACAGCACGTGGTGCGAAGGAAGATGGCTCGGATCTTGTCCCAAGGAAAGGAAACAAAAGAATGTTCACGTAGCACACGGGCAAACAGTGGGAACCTGGTAGTGCCTGTGGTGGTAGTCCTCTCTTCACTGTAGATGAAGCAGGGGGCTTGGTGTGCTTTCTCTCGCCGGCTCGGCTCCTCTGGAGTTTGGGGCTGAGATCGAGCGGCTCCTCGGCTTCCCGCGGGTGCCCGGCTGGTCAGCACCCAATGTGGTTCTGAGACCACAGCCCTGCCGAACTGCTTCAGAATAAGCCTCAGGAGCCACTGAAGGGTGGCCACCGCAGTCCAGGGAAAGCTGTTTGCCCAAGCTGACAACAAACCCCGAGCTACCTAACAAGCACCAACCTAACTGCCCTGCACCCCGGCCTGCTGAGCTCCCTCAGCGAGCTGCAGCCCCCTTTTTAACGCCGCACCCTGCCTTCCAGGCTGCCCCCTGCCCCTTCTTCCACGCCTGCCTTAAAGCCAAAGGCACAGTTTGGGGCATAAAAGCAGACTAAATATAGGAATATAGTGTTATCAGAAAATCAACCAAAGACAGCACATTACCCAGAAAAGGCTTGTCAGGGAATGCAAATGATCTCACAATTAATTCAGTGTACACACGAGAGTGGCTGACTCAGTTGGAGCTCAGGATCATCTTCTTTGGGCACTTTTCCCTCATATTCTTCATGCTCTTTTCCCACTCCTGCCATTATCACTATCTAAGCTCACTGCATCTGCAAATTAGTTAAAACTCCTTAGTCTGGCTATTTAATGATACTGTGTTGGTAATAAGCAGTAGGAGATTGAATACTACAAATTGTGTCATTTAAGACCAATAAACATGAATTTCTTTGGGTTTTGTTGGCATAAATATGTGAAAAGTCCAGTAAAGAATGATGTGTGATGGAACAATTTTCACTGTACAACCCAGGCAGGTGTGGATAAAATGATTTCTATTGCCCATCCTGGCCAGAACAACATCCTGGTCAGAATAAAGCAATGCCTAAATTCTCTAACACTGACAAGATGTTAATGGAGAGTTTCAGATTTTCGTGCAGTTTTGGTGACAATCCCACTGAGGTCCATCACCAACACAGGCTCCTCGTGGACTCCTTGGAGGAGAAAACTGAAGGCCATGATTGCACAAAATCCTCTCAGAGACTCAGTATCAAAAAGAAAAATCCAAACCACCTTAAAAACTCTGAGTATCTCAAAGAAATAATGAGCCCCAGTGAGTGTCAGAACAAAGCCTCTCAAGGGACTCGTTAGAGCAGATAAYTGGAGGCCAGGATTGCACAAAGCTCTCACAGACTCCAAGGCAAAAGCAAAACCCAAAGTCCTTTGCAAACCCTGCAGTCCCTGGGAGCTGAAGGAGCCCCCCAGGGCCATTCCTGACCAAGGCTCCCCAGGGACTCCTTCCAGCAGATCCCTGAGCCCACTGGGATGTGGGGAGGGGATGCTGAGGGCAGGACNGAGCCCACTGGGATGTGGGGAGGGGATGCTGAGGGCAGGACAAGGGGGTGACAGTGGCCAGCCTTGCTGGGGCTGTGYCAGGAGGCCCCAGTGCCTCAGGACAAGGTGTCCCCTCACAGCCCTTGGTGGCACAGACCCTGCTGTGCCCCAGGGCACCAAGACTTGGCTTCTCTTTGTTCCCACCTGTCATCTCTGCCTCCAATTTCCTGCTCTAACTGGAACCTGGGGACACTTTCTCAGTCGTGTCCTTCAATGGGACCCATTAAAAGTTCAAGAAACTTTGGGGATTGATTGTGCCTTCGAATTCCTGAGAGGTTTCTTCAGCTCCCTCTCAGGGACTGATGTGCAGGGACTCAGCCCCAGAGCCCCAGAGGGTCATTAAAGCCCTGGTGCTGCTGCTGCTGAGCTGGGCCGGGCTCCTGGCACAGAGGGAGCTCCTGGTAACCAAGAAAAGCTTCAAAAAGACATTTCTGCTGATGAGCAGCTCCTGTGCACAGCCCAGCAGGGCTGAGGGCACTGCCTGCAGCCACCCCGGGCACAGCACAGAGGCACTGAGGGGTTCAATCAGTCAGGGCTGGAAGATGCTGAGCAGTGACTGGGGGAGAATCACCCCCAGCCCTTGACACAGGAAGCCTCTGGCTGCAGGACAAAGCAGCTGCATCTCCTGGAGTGCCCTCCTAAAGCTGGAACATCCCAATGTCTGCAGATTATGTGAGTATAACTCAGAGTATCTCTGGTGTTAGAGTAGAAGGGCATGCTCAGCCCGGGAATATTTCCAAGACAATAATTTTTATAAGGATGAACCTTCTTGAATGTTTTCAGTTTCCTATTCTCAGGCAATGGGAGAAGATAAATTATAGATGAATTCTTAATTTTTAGAAGTCTCTAAGGTATTGGAACTGTAACTTGAGTACTCTGCAGGAGTTTCCTGAAGTGCTTTCAGCCACTCCTCTGCCCATGGACAGCACCAGCATTGCCTTTGCTGCACCCATCAGGCTTAGCCTGACCCGTCCTTTCTCCAGCCCACAAACAGAACCTGCCCCCAGCCAGTGCCCTGCAAACAGGCAGGTTTCTGTAGGGCCAGGGACAGTGCACAGAGATTTGGGGTCTGTGAGTGCTGCAGGGAGAGATCAGGCACAGGGTAACACCTCCAGGGGGAAAATCTCCAGGTAGCAGAGAGATCAGGCAGTGAGAGAAAACAAAACCCAGAAATGTTGTGTCATTGGTTATGTTGTGTATTTGGTTAGAAATGCTGTGACCTTGAGAAGGTGATGAACATTTGGTGGACTCTGGTGGATCCATCTGCTCTCAGCACTCTCGGGGTGGTTTTTAAGGGAAACCTGGAGGGTGATCATCTCTGGGAAAGAGGATCTTGGAACAGGACAGAGTGACAGACACCCCTCCCTCACTCCCCACTCATCATCCTGCCTCACAGAGCTCACTCTGTTCTTCCTTAGGGCAACAGAAATGCTGAGTTTGTGACATCCAAAAATAATCAGCAGGGGAGATGGAAGAGAAGCTGTAAAAAACTCTAGAACACTTAAACTGCCTATTCCATTCCTGTTCCTCAGCACTGGGAGTGCAGGTGCTGACAGAGCCTTCTGTTTTAGCAGGGGTTTCAAAGTGGAACACCAGGACAGGTCCCTGTACCCCTCCCACTTGTGCACAGCAAGACTGAGTTATAAAAAGCCCGTGAGTAATTGCCCTGAAATTCATGTCACACTCAGCCAGCACAGACCAGGGCTCCAGCTTTGGAGCTGAAGGAAAATCTGCTAGAAAAACAAAACAGTTTCTGTGTAACAGGGGAAAGGTGTGTGGGAAATGGCTTTGGTTTTGCTGACAGAAGTTTCCCCTAAATTGTCACTGTTCTTTCCTCCTTCAGCAGGTTCCATTGTCCAGAGTGACGAGATGTCCAACAGCAGCTCCATCAGCCACTTCCTCCTGCTGCCATTGGCAGACACGCGGCAGCTGCAGCTCCTGCACTTCTGCCTCTTGCTGGGCATCTCCCTGGCTGCCCTCCTGGCCAACGGCCTCATCATCAGCGCCGTAGCCTGCGGCCACCACCTGCACAG
>NW_026624494.1:0-5881 GCF_030028575.1 Malurus melanocephalus
GCAAACCTTCCCTTGCCTAAATCTTGCCCAAAACTCACCCAGCTGGGTGGGTGGGAGCAGCTCCCAGGACATTTGCAGCTGACCACATTCTCCTTGGTCACTCCTCACCCCAGCATGAGCCCGAAGAGAACAATTCACCCCTTTCCCAGCGGGATTTCAGCTCCACCACCATCCCCAAGCACTCTGGGAAAAACCAGGCAGGATTTGTGCAGTCCCTAAAAGCAGAGCTGGTCTGATGATGCCTGGCTAACGAATGTGTGGTGGCCAAGGGCAGCTAATGAGACATGACCGTGTTAGTCCTGCAGAAACCACGGTCATTCATCACACAACCAGAGCACAGGAAGCAGTGGACACCTCCACAGCAGACCCAGATGTTCTCCTGGAGGATAAATCCTACAGGATGTAAGATTATCCAGCTCCATCACCGAATTTTGTGAAGGATTTCCATCTGTGCCACGCCGGGTTTGATTTAGAAAAAGGCATGAAATGTATCCAGCCTTCTCAAATTGCAGGAAAACTTCTGCTCGATCACAAAAGAAGATAGGAATCAAAAAGGTTTCAATCAAAAAGGTTTCCTTGAGGGAAATCTCAGAGTTCAGGGGTTTGACAGTGCCCCCAAATACAATTAGGATGTGGTGAACCTTAGTTTGCTCTTTAATTCACCTGTGTGAACCGAAGTTGGAAATAGAAACATTACAGCAGCTTCCTGCACATATTTCCAGCCTGGATTTCATTAATATCTTCCCTGAGCTGGGATTATTTTGCTCATGAACAGTGTTCAAATCTGTTCAGGCTTTTGTTTGGAAGCAGAAAAACACTCCTAATGGAGGCATCCCATATAACCTAATAGAAAATGATACTGTTCAACAGCTCCTCTTTTTAAACAACTGTTAAAATTTAATACAAAACCATATCCCACGACGGAATTCGAGCAGAGTGTTAAAAATAACCCAACAGGAAGCATAAAAGCACTTATTAAATTCTACAACTATTTACAGTAATTTCRGCGTATGACTCTATTAAATTTCCATGGCAGCACAGTCCCATTTCTACCAGACTCCGCAGAATTTTTCCAGAGCGGTCAGCTCTTTCTTTCCAACCGACAAAGACATGGAGCAGCCACTTCTTATCAGAGATCTGACTCTATCAGCACTGGTGGCTGTAAAAAAAAACCCGCAGCACCAGACTCCCAGCTGGTAAAATTCAGCATAAATTTGTGTCAGCCTTCAAATCTGGGCTTTAGGATTCCAGCTCGACCTCTGCCTAGCGCTCACCTCAGCCCAAATCCATGTGTCTCCTGCTTTTGGCTCTCATTCCCCACCCAGTCAGTTCACCGAGCTGTTGTTTGGAGCTTTGCTGTGTTTTAGTAGCTGTAAAATCGGCTGTGGTAGTTCATAAATTACGGGAGATGCTGCTCCCTCCGATTTCTGCTGCTGGAGATGGACGGGACGGCCAAGGACTGAGGTCATTGATGCTCTGTGTTTAGCAGGAGAGGGRGAATTGAGGCGCTTTCCAGCACAGACCGTCGGGGTTATGCAACCGGAGCTCGGTGGAGCCCTGGAAAGAGGCGGCGATCTCCGCTCGGGGTGCGCCTTCCCCAAAAAAACCTCAACTCCCCAAAAACTGACACCCGCCGCCTTCCCAGCCGTAAAAGCACAGCTCTTTCCATCACAGAGCTCATCTCGTCTCAGCTCATCTCCTCTCCTCTCCCCGGGCTGTGCTGGCCCCGAGAGCTGATGGAGAGTCCGAGCAACCCGGGGCTGTGAGGATGGGTCACGCTCGGAGCTCCGGCTGCCAAAAATACTTCAGGGAACAAAGGCGCTGCTTGATTTTGGGTTTTATTATTTTTTTTTTTCCCTGCGACTGAAGTAAATCTTAGACAAAAAACCCAGAGGGAGCTGTTGGCACACATCAAGCAGCCATCAGACAGGAATCCTGCTGGCGGCTCCGCCAGCTCCTTGACGGGCAGGAGTTTAGAAAGCGTTTAGCACATGAAAGCCGCTAAATACGAGTTAAATACGAGTGTGTGTGTGTGTATGTATATGAGACATTGATGCACAGCGAATCCGGGAGAAGCATCTCATTTTCCCAAGCTGGAAATGTGTCACTCAGCCGTGATTGCTGGATTGAGAGCAATCAGAGTGATTGCTTTACAGTTTGGGATCGGGGAGCGCTCTCGGAGACACTCAGACCCCCACTTGCGGGGTTTAAAGGGGTGGTTTGGCTGGAGAATGAACAGGTGAACTGAGGAGCTGGACAATGGCAGGATTTTCCTTGGAAAGCCTGTGCCTTCCCTGTGCCATATTCTCTCAGGAGAATGCAAACTTCCCGGGAGACGGGGGTGGTTTTTGGACACCGCGTTATAAACAGCCGCTCCCCGGTACCCGGAGTCACACATTCATTCTGCACTTGCAGAATCCTCCAATTATTCCCCCAAAACGACTCCCAGGCAGTCACTTTGCAGGGCTGAGAGCCCCGATCTGAGGCAGGAAATGTTTCCAGAGGGGTCACTCKTGATTCCGTGCGTGTTTTTGGTTCCTGTGTCACCGCAGAGCCCCCGAGACAGCAATCAGGACAGCGGGGCCTCCCGAACGCCACCCAGGCGAGGAATCAGCTCCCTAAGCCGAGCTCAAAGCGGGGATCAAAGGCACTGTGGGCACCTGCTGTCACCGTTCGCGTGTCCCCAGCCTTGTCCGTGTGACGCCGCTGCGGAGGGATGGGCTCTCGGGGAATTATGGCAGGATTAGGAGCAAACTTCCACTGCCGGGGCTGTATCGACTTGCCCGTTAAGTGCTTGATGGACTTTGGTCTTCTCCCAAGGGTTTTTTGCTTGGCGCTTCCTCTTCTCTCGGTTACACAACCGCTCCTGGATGCGGCTCGGGAGGAGCTCCGTGCCGACAGGGCAGGTTTGGGATAAGGTGTGCAGAGCTGGACTTAGTTCTGAGCTGGGAACACATCCCTTGGCAAAGCCGCAGAGCCTCATCTCACACACCATTCCCTGAAAGAGAAAAAAAGAAACAGCTTCCTTCTTTTCCAGATGTGACTTGTTCTTGGAAAAATCGGATTTCTGCTCGCAAGCACTTGATCCACAAACTGCAGAAGATGGAGGCGGGCAAGGAACAGAAATCTCTGGGCACCCAATGGGACTGCAGAGGGAGGGCGAGTCCAGATCCTTCCCAACCCCACCCACGGCATCTGTCCCTGCTGCTCCTGCCTCTGGAGGAGACGTGRAAGCGCTGTTGATAAGCTCGTTAGCATAAATTAACATAAATGAGATGGTTCCGGCGCTTCCAGGYTCGGAGCAGACTGCCTGCACACCTTCCTCCTCCTCCTCCTCCTCCTGCAGGAGATGTCCTTGTCACTCGGGCAGCATTCACAAGAGCCACCCCTCTCTGCAGGGCTTTGTCCCCGGTTCTCAGGGCCCTTGGAGCAGATGTCCATGTCCAAATGTCCAAACTCTCCTTTTATCAAGGTTTTCCCATCCCAAAAAGCACCACAGGCTCCAAACCCCTCAAGGAGAGCTTCCACCTTGCACAGGAAAGATTGTGCAGCAAAATCCAAAGGAAAGGTGAGGTTTGGAGTTTATCCCCTAAAAATCTCCGCTCTGTCTTGGAAGCAGAAGTGGGAGATCCAAGTGTTATCCCTTGGGAATTGCTCAGCTGACTCCAGAGGAGGATCAAATCTCCATAATGCAATAAAGCAGGGAATGAATAAAGATTCTCTATAATTGGGGTGAAATCCAAATTTCYCTCGTGTCATTGGGAAAAGGCCCTGGCCTTTGGTCAAAAGTATGTTCTGTGCTGAGCAGCGAGGATCAGGAGCTGAGCACTTGGGGAAGGATTGTACAGTGGGAGAATAAAGGGCTAAACTGATAATCCTATCAGGAAAATAGAGCTTAATCTGGAGTTATGTATGAAAGATTGAACCCAAATCACAGCAAATTCATCAAATTTGCCTCTCTCTGCTCCTCACCCCGGCAGTGCAATCGGCCTTTTATAACTAATTACCGGCATTACAAGCCAAGTGCGCAGCTTTTCTTAGAAAAGAACTATCTTTTTTTTTCCCTGAAAGTTTAATCCTTGTAAGAGGATTCCCATCCTGTCTTTGGCAGAGTCAAAAATCAAGCTTTTCACATGGCCTTTAGCAGGAAAAACATTCTGCACCGTTCCCATCTGCACGGTGGTGCTGGGCAGGAGCTCCTGGCACAAACTCAGACCAAAGCCAGGCTTTGCTCCAGTTTAATGCCCTTTCTTTCCACTTTTCCCCATTCTTTTGCTTTTTTCCCCCTTTTCTAGACATTCCTCATGGGTTTTCAATGGCACATGCCTGGGAATTCAGCTTTTTGGGTGTTCACTGAGCCACCAGCCCTGCTGATGTCCAGAGAGCATCTTGAGATGACGAATAAAACTCATCAGAGCCTCCTCTGTGAAGTCATCAGGCAGAAAATAATTGGAGGAGGGACCAGAGGGGAGAAGGGGAGGAAAACAGTGACTCACAACTGGATGGATTTTATTTTCTCTTGGATTAAAAGAATTAAAAAAAAAAAAAATTAAAAATCCTTTCTTTCAAAGGGCTCTGTAGCACATTTTCACCCCAAATGAGCCCCTTTTCCAGCGGCAGCYAGAGAGGACCCACCCCATGGAAAAGCTGGGGGATAATGTGAACACTTCCAAGGGAGGGATGGGACAATCCAACCCTGAGCTCTGCCCTCCCGCTGCCCCGGGAATGAATGAGGGAAAAAAAAAACCGCTTTAAAGAGGAACCCCGACAAAAGATAAAGGGSACACAATGGTACACGATGTTCTGCCAGCCCTGCCTGCCCTCGGCTGCTTTCAAACCCTCCCGTGGCACCGGATCTGCCTTCAAAGCGGTTTGCAAAGCTTCTGCCTTTAAATGCATCGAGGAAGGACAAACACGGAACGGGCTCCAGCCACTCCAGGGCTTGGAGGCACTCAGAAAAAAATCAGCTGAAGCACCACTCAACCTCTCCATGGAGCGGAAAGAGTTCTTGGAAATGAGAGGGGAAAACAAAGCAAAGCGAGCGCTCTTTGTGAAGGACAGGGCAGAAAGGATTTTCGAGAGGGAAGAATTCAGGCTTTGCGGTGGCTCCTGTGAAGTCACCTCGCGGTTTTGTGCGTCTGTGGGGTATTTTTGGATGTGATGGTTGGGGCATGTTCCTCTGTGTGAGAGCCCCCAAAGATCAGCCAGACCCCCAGCTGCAGGGCAGAGCTGGGCTTCACCCCAAATACACCCCAAATACACCCCAAAATGGGGTTTTTGGGACCAGCAGAGAGGCTGGTGGCTTCCTGCAAGGGATGGGACAGCGCTGTGAGACCCTGGAGCGGAGCAGAGTCAGCCTGTCCCACTCCCAAAATGTTCTACCTCACCTTCCTCCCCCGGAGGGAGCAGCAAAGCCCCCAGGAAAGATTTTTATTACAAAAAGTGGCACAAAAGATTTTTAGAAACGCTGCATCTCTTCAAACTCCTTCAAACTCTCTTATCCCTCCCCAATTTCCTGCGCTTCTCCAGCCCTTCAAACTGCTCCGGGAACAAGTGACAAGTGCCACAAGCACAAAATAAACCTGAAATCCTCATTTTCATGTGCTCAGCTCAGGTTCGGTGTACCCGAACCAACCCGGGGTAAATAATAATAATTTATTAACGAGGCCTCGATGGGCTGCGGATGTGAAACGTTGGGGCTGCCTCGGAATTCCTTTAAGGCTGCTAATGAAGAGAAGGGATTGATTAATTAGTGCTCGCAAAGCGATTTCCCTCTTTTGTGGCGGTATCTGTCGGAATATCAGGGCCGTGGATAAATATGCGGGATGCCGCACATTCCGAGGGGGGCAAACACGGGTTTTGGACGGCAAAACAAACACTG
>NW_026624494.1:7036-31198 GCF_030028575.1 Malurus melanocephalus
TTGGAGGGAATTTCTGCAATGAACCTTTATAGGAACAAAAGGTTCATTCCCGGGAAAGGGAAGGGATTCAGAGGAGTTGGGTGCACTCCTGATGGGAAGGTACAGTYAACAAACCCACAGACACCTTTTGGAACAGTTCAGGAGTTGGGCAGCTCCACAAACCCCACAGACAATTTTTGGAGAAATTCAGGAGTTGAGCAGCTCCACACAAATCCCATAAACATCTTTTGGAGCAGTTTAGGGTTTGAGCAGCTCCACACAAGACCTGTGGACAATTTTTGGAGTAATTTATGAATTGGGCAGCTCCACACAAACCCCATGGAGTATTTTTGGAAAAGTTTAGGAGTGGAGCAGCTCCCTACAAACCCCACAGCCATTTTTTTGGGGAAATTTAGGGGCTGGGGAGCTCCACACAAACCCCATAAACACCTTTTGGAGTAGTTTAGGGTTTGAGCAGCTCCATGCAAGACCTGTGGACACTTTTTGGAGTAATTTATGAATTGGGCAGATCCACACAAACCCCACAGCCATTTTTTGGAGCAGTTTAGGGCCTGGGCAGCTCCACACAGACCCCATGGACACTTTTTGGAGCAGTTTAGGGTTTGAGCAGCTCCACACAAGACCTGTGAACACCTTTTGGTGTAATTTATGAATTGAGCAGCTCCCCACAAACCCCACGGACAATTTTTGGAAAAATTTAGGGGCGGGGCAGCTCCACACAAGACCTGCGGACACCTTTTGGAGAAGTTTAGGAGCTGGGGAGCTCCACATAGACCACATAAACAACTTTTGGAGCAGTTAAGGGGTTGAGCAGCTCCACACAAACCCCATGGACACTTTTTGGAGCAGTTTAGGGTTTGAGCAGCTCCACACAAGACCTGTGAACACCTTTTGGTGTAATTTATGAATTGAGCAGCTCCCCACAAACCCCACGGACAATTTTTGGAAAAATTTAGGGGCGGGGCAGCTCCACACAAGACCTGCGGACACCTTTTGGAGAAGTTTAGGAGCTGGGGAGCTCCACATAGACCACATAAACAACTTTTGGAGCAGTTAAGGGGTTGAGCAGCTCCACACAAACCCCATGGACACTTTTGGGATAAGTTTAGGAGTCGAGCAGCTCCACACAAACCCCATAAACGTTTTTTGAAGCAGTTTATGAATTGGGCAGCTCCACACAAACCCCATGGACACTTTTTGGAGCAGTTTAAGAGTTGGGCAGCTCCACACAAGACCTGTGGACACTTTTGGGATAAGTTTAGTAGTTGAGCAGCTCCACACAAACCCCACAGCCATTTTTCTGGAGCACTTTAGGGTCTGGGCAGCATCCCAGCGTGGCTGTGGGAGGACATGGGGTGGCAGTGGCAGGACAAGGCTGGCCCAGGAGCCAGGGTTTGACTCATGGGCACCGATCCGTGCCAGCCCCGCTGAGTTCAGCTCCTGAGAGAGTTCTCGGTGTTTCTGCCGTGCCCTTTCAGCACAGGAATCGTTACTCATTCCCCACACAATGCCAGGTAGGTGTTATTGTGGCCATGGGAATGCCATTGACCCAAACCCCGCGTTTGTTTCCGACACGGTGTGAGCTGCAACAATCACAGAGGGGAAGGTTTTGGCACCAGGGGCAGCTCGGGGGGATAATTATGGGCTGTGATCTAATTTTTGGGATCTGTGCTCGTTGCCAAATCTCTGCTGCTTTCCTGTCTCCCTCGAGAGCAGTTTGAGCTGCAGGTCCCTTAACTCCCTCATCCCCTGGCTCCTTCTCCCTTTTTTTTTTTTTCTTCTTTATTTCCCATTTTTCTCTGGAGTCTTTTAGCAAAGCCTCWGTCTCAAACTGTTCTTTCAAATTCCTCATCCCTGTAATACATAGGGGGAAAAAAAATGGAATTAAACTGGGACAGATTTGGTGTCTTTCGAACTTTCTGCACCTTTGTCCCGGCTCCATCAGCAGCCTCAGCCCTCACCCTCAGGGTTTGTGGAGTGAAAATGAACCAGTGCTGAGACAGCCCCCGAGTAAATCCATTCTCATTTCCTGATCAAACAAATCCTCCCCCTCAGGCTTTCTCCTGGGGATTAAAAAAAAAAAAAAATGAACCAATCAAAGGCTAAAAACACCATCAAATAAACGGCACACAGCAAAAAAAATTGGTTTTTCCTTGTTTTGCTGAGTAGGAAATCAGCAGGGCTTTGATGTGGAGACCCACGTGTGACAACAGAGATGACAGACAGACCCCAAAGGCTCACAAAAACACCCCACATCCATGTCAGAACCCTCAATACCCCCAGACCCCACTGGGATGGGCTCCCCCAGGCACAAAAACACATCCCAGGATCATTGTAGGGTTTTTTTTTCCCCTTTGGTTCCTGTTCTGGCTGGAGATTAAACCACAGAATGTCAAAGAGAAGCCCCCGTCCCTGCAAGGCCCTGTTTGATTCGGGAGAGGTTTGATCTGAACTTCTGAGGAGGCTCAGGTGAGCTTTGCAGCCCAAAAGCCCCTAAAAAAATGGCTTTTAAAAATGTGTGATCTGTGAGCAGAGCAACGTCAGGCCCAGAAAATGCCACACTCTGCTCTCCAGAGACATCCAGTGCACCCAAAAAAGAGCTTTGGGTTCTGTCTCTTTTGGACCATGGATGTGCCACCCTCCTGCCAGCCCTGCCAAAAATCCCCTCCTAAAAGTCAGCATTCAGCTCAGGATGCTCCAGCTGGGAAGATTTTTTCCTTTCTGGAGTTCCAGGAGCTCCTCCTCACAGCCCTGTCTCCTGGTCACCCACAACACCCAAACCGCACGTGGGCAAAGCCTCAAAATGCTGTGAAAACACAAAAATTGGGCAAAAACACCTGAGGAGACTCTTCACATTTGGGTGCCACTATTTCTATCAAAAATGGGAAGATTTTTGCCCTCCTGGAGTTCCAGGAGCTCCTCCTCACAGCCCTGTCTCCTCACCCAAACCGTGTGTGGCAAAGCCTCAAAATGCTGTGAAAACACAAAAATTGGGCAAAAACACCTGAGGAAACTCTTCACATTTGGGTGCCACTATTCCTATTAAAAATGGGAGGATTTTTGCCCTCCTGGAGTTCCAGGATCTCCTCCTCACAGCCCTGTCTCGTGGTCACCCACAGCATCCAAACCACGTGTGGGCAAAGCCTCAAAATGCTGTGAAAACACAAAAATTGGGCAAAAAMAMCAGAAGAGACCACTAYTCCTATTAAAAATGGGGTTCATACCTGAGCTGGAACCCCCAAACCTCCACTTTCAAACAACATCCCCTCACCCTGAGCTGGTGTTTGACCACAGGCCTGCTTTCTGTTGACACCAGATGGTTTTCATCCAGCTCGCTGTTTTTATTCTGCAATAATAACATCAGCAATTGCGAATGAATTAAGTTGTCTCAGCTCTCACTTTTCCCACCAATTACAGTGAATTATGGATGACCCTTGAACAAGAGAATCTCCCYTCTCAGTTATTGCTGCTCCAGGATGTATTTGCCTGGTGGCCAGCTCTGCATTATTTGACTGATTTATAGGCCCATAACTTACGGAATTAGGGGTGATCTTTTTTTCAGAGCTTTAACTCTAAGTGGTTTCTTTTATTATTTTTTTTTCCTTTTCTTTGAAATCATGTGGAAAACGAAGATGATGGATTTTCCCCTCCATATATTTTCAGCCCTCTAATAATGAGCTGAGCTCTCCACCCCACCTTCGCTCTGGCACTCGTCAKTCCCAACACACTCGAGCTGAAATGRGCTTTAGGTTYTCTAAAATATTGAYCAACCTTTAACCCCTGTAAAAAGCCAGCAAGAAACTCAGGAATCTCTTAATAAATTTAGGAATATGGAGGCTTTTTTTTTCCATTAAAAGTCAAACCTTCAGGGGATTTGAGGTGGGGAAGATTTGAGAGCTTTATCAGCAGAAACCATCTTGCAATGAGTGCAGCACTGTCATTGCTGAAACAGATTTGGTCAAACTTATTTAGGACACAAAAAGAAAAACCCTACAGCTTTTTGAGTAGAGCTGACACCATCTTTAAAAGATGGAAAATTTTAGGATTATTTTTGGGTCACAACCTGGAGGTGGAATGTTGGAGTCTGAATCCCTCCTCCCATGAAACACCCACCGGTTCTCATCAGCTCCATCAGAATTTACGGGGTCTCCATGGCTGGGTGGAGTTTGGAGGATGAATTCAGCAGGACAAAGATGCCAACTGCCCCCCACACCTCTCTGAACCTGAGGCAGCCTCTCTGATTTCCCCAGAACAAACCACTTCCCATCAGGAAATAAATCCCTCGTCTAAGATGGGAGGGAAAGGCGGGATGTGGCCCATGAGGTGTCCCCAGGCCATCCATGGTGGCTCAGCCACTTCTAACATCCCCCAAAGTGTCCCCAGACCATCCATGGTAGCATCAACACCCCATGAGGTGTTCTCAGCCTGTCTGTGGTGGCATCAATGCCCCATGACGTGTCTCCAGATGGTGGCCATGGTGGCCCAGCCACCTCTAACACCCCCCAAAGTGTTTCCAGACTGTCCATGGTGGCTCCAAAACCTCATGAGGTGTCCCCAGACCATCCATGGTGGCCCAGCCACCTCTAACACCCCCCAAAGTGTCCCCAGACCATCCATGTGGCTCCAAAACCCCATGAGGTGAGCACAGTCCCATTGTAGTGTCACGGAGCCGTTTGGCCGGACCCACACTCCTGTTCCTTGGACATCTGCAGATGATTGTGACAAAGCTCAGAGCCCACTGAGCTCCTGAGCTGCCCCATCCATCCATCCCTGATCCATCCATCCATCCATCCCTCCATCCATCCATCCATCCATCCATCCATCCATCCATCCATCCCTGATCCATCCATCCATCCATCCCTGTCCATCCATCCATCCATCCCTGATCCATCCATCCCTCCCTCCATCCATCCATCCCTCCCAGCGGGGTGGAGGTGCTGGGAGGTGGAGGAGGAGGGAGTGCTGTCATCATTCATCTCCTGGAGGTGAGGAAGGTGCTCCACTCCATTTGCTGACAGACCCACAGCCATGAGCTGGGGTTATTAACTGCTGCCAGAACTTCAGCCTGGATGGGAGTGGGAAAAGGGAACGAAGCACTCGAGAATCCCATCCCTCTGGTGCTAATTTTAGGCTGTTTGCTGGCACGGGGAGCTGGTTCCATCCCCTCAGCCCTGGGGCTGTGCCACCGACTCTTTAACTGGCTCTTTGTGGCTCCAACGTACAAGGAGTGAGGGGAAAACCAGCTTTGGGTTTGGTCCCCTCAGCTTTGTGGGGTTTGAGCTGAGCTGTGCAAACAAAASTGCTTCAGCTGTGGAGTTATTTCCAGGCTGGCTCGTGAAACTCGTAGTGACAGATTGAAATGAATTAATTTTTCTGACTTTCATTTGTCCCCCCCCCTTCCCCGTTTCCCCTCCAGCTATTTCCACGTAATTACAGGAAATCTTCGTATATCACATCTTCAAAAAGGCACAGCGAAAAGCAAGAGCAGAGATATCCACTTCTCCTCTCTTTCATGTTTGTTTTGGAGGGGATGGGAGGGTGTGGTGGAGTTTTTTGCTTTTTCCTCGCGGCACCTCCGAGCCCTGCCCGGATCCCCAGCGCCGGCACCCCGAGCGCTGCTCTCCCCTCACTCAGCACAGACAGGACCTGGCAGCCCTGCAGCCATTACTTACAGCTTTCTTGGCTTTCAAACTGCTTTTAATGATTTTGGGAGACATCCACGGTAATCAATCTAAACATGCCTTTTTTTTTTTTTTTTTTTTTTTTTTAAAGAAGCATTAAAGAAGAAACGCAAGCTCTTGTTCTTTTAAACCTGGGTGTTTGCTTGCTCAGGGGGCAAAGCAGTTGTTGAGAGTTGTGCTGACACATCTAAGAGGCAAAACTCAAAAGCACAAACTTTATTTTGATCCCATCCTTAGTTTAGGGGAAGGAAAAGATCTGGGCATACCTGCAAACAAATCCTAAACCAACGTGTTTGAGCCCAGAGCTTTGGTGAGCAAAGAAGGAGGGGGGAAAACCATCTGGAATTGGCTGTGATCAACCTAAAATATCACTAAAAACATCTTTGACCCCACCAGAGGGGAAAAAAATAGATTAGGAGAGAAAGGGAATTGAGTAAAAAGCATGATGTTCATAGTTGGATAAAACAGGGAGAGAAAGAGCAGCACTGCTGGTTTGATTGCCTTCAGAGAAAGAAGTTGTTTTTTTAAATGGAAAATAAAATATAAGAATTTTCCACTGGAACCTGGGCAGAAAGTCAGAATGAAATGGATGTAATTGAGGCACAGACCCAAATGAGGGATTACATTACTGATATGTTTTTTCCTAAAGGATTCTTCTTTTAATTTTATGTACTGTCAGGAAAACCTCTTAGATACATAAATACTGCTGGGAATTAAACTGGTCTGAAGAATGTGGGGTTTATCTCTTCTGACAGAGGCGAATCAAAGGATAAAGAGCTGGGTCTTTGATAGAAACATAACAGMGTCAGTGCCAGGGAGGTTTTACCACTTCGATCCAGCATGAAAAACTTGCAAGCTCCTCTGAATTTCAAGGCACTGCAGTGGATTTGTGTAAAGAAAACTCGATTTAAATCAAATATTCCTGATAGTGGGATGGGTTCTGGGCAGGGTTCAGCCAGACCCAGCTCCCCCACCCATCCCAACCACCAGGCTGACATCACCTCCCAGTTCCACGTCTCTTCACCACCACATAAATCGCATGGAAGCCCAGTGATATCACTGCTCYGAAATCCCCCTAATCCTCAAAGCAGATACAACCACAGGGGTTTAAACACCTCTGCTAATCCCTCACGGAGAATAATAAATCATTTGTTGGAGGAAACTTTATCTCCCCGACACCGACGCCGACACGGCCGCGACGCGAAACGCCGGGAGTGATCCAAGGGTTAAGCACAGGAAGTCAGAACTGAAAACTCGACTCAATTAAATCACAGATCTGGGCGATTTTCTGATCTGCAGATGAAGGTGGGTTCCTGGCAGGTGATGTAAGATGTGCCTTGCTGATGGACATGGCTGCACATGGCACACTTCAGATATCCCAGAACAATCGAACCCGATCCCCAGCCCAGGCTCTTCTGCAAAAATCTGCTTTTCCATGAAGGTGTCTGGTCRTGAATATCTGCAGGTCTCACATGAGGTCCAGAAAATGGTGCTTCTCTCCTGAGAAAATCCCTAAACTATGGATGAAAAAAAAAAAGAAACTTTACCTTGTATCAGCAGAAAACAAGAGAAATRTAAAAGTTCTCCAAAAACTACAGCAACCAAAAGGTATTAATATTTTATACCTCAWGGTAGGGGCACAGCCATTCTTTAAGAGCTTGAATGAAGCTTTTTCTAATCCTCAGGGATGTAAAAATCACACACATGCACGTGTCCATGGACACAGACCCCACCTGTGGCACTGCCCCACCTCCCCTGCTCGAGGGACAAGGTCTGAGAGCAGCCAGAGCAGGAMTGGAATGGGGGGCACCTCCCCTGCACCTCGTATCTCCCTCTTTCCAAAAGATATGGTCACCAAATATCAACAGATTTCCCATAAATTACTGGGCTGTTTTGGTGATAATCCCAAGTTTATTTGGTTTCATATACTGAGAATTTACAAACTGCAGCAGCAGCACAAACAATGGGGTCAATGACACTCAACCCATTGCTGTAACTGGACAGTGAAGAAGTGATCTGGGACAGCATTTTGGGGCTGGAAATTCACCTTTTTTCCATGGAAAATAGCTGGAGGAATTTAGGGAGAGAAACTGGAATCACACACAGAGCAATCTKCCCAGCTGATAAGGATGTGAAAGTCCTTYGCACACCTGGRGTTTTATTTTCASATGTATTTTCTTWGAAAATCAGATTCAAGGGCAGCCCSAGGCACCCAAGCTTCCCACAGGATGCATCATGAAGCTTGATGGGTTTTGTTTCTTTAAAAAGGTCTTGGAAATGTCCAAACACTGGTCCAAACGTGATGGAAGCCTTAAATGAGTACGGAATGGGAGCAGTGGAGGTGTTTGGGGAAGTGAGGACACAGCAGTGAAATGAGATCCCACCACTGATGCTGCTTGTTTTTTTCTGCAGCACCTTCCCGGCCCTGGGTGGTTACTATTTCCTTGGATTTCTTCTTAAAAAAAGGCATAAAGTGAGAAAACAGAGGTGAAAAAAAGAGCAATTTTTAAACCAACCATCATCCCTGGCCAGGCTGAGGATCCCAGCAAGGTATTTGTTTATGATCAGGTATTTCCTCAGGATCAAATCCAGGGGAGAGAGAGGAGTCTGGTCCTGGTTAAAGCCCGTTTAAAGCCCTCCTTGAGAAGAGATTTACGCGAGGAAATGACCTCACCTGGGCCAGGGGCTGAGTCAGCGGCAGCAGCTTCTCATTGTTGGTGCCTCCAGGGTTTTTTTTTTTCTTTTTAGGGCACCCAGTGAGAACAGCAGCGGGTCCTGGCTCACAGAGCAGCATCAAAGCTGYGATTGTTTCGAAGGAAATGAGGCAGCAGGAGCAGAGAGCTGGACAGGGTTCTGCTGCCAACCTCAGCAGCGGCGGTGGCACCTCGGTTTGGGTGAGGGACGCGTGGGCATCTCGCTGCCATGGCTTGGGAGTTGGGACAGTGCCACCAAAATGCCACCTGTCCCCATCCTGGCTGCTTGGGAGCAGTGGCTGTGCAAAATTCCCTCTTCAAAGGGTGGTTCTCCCAGTTTTCGGCTGATTTTGGGAGAAGGGGACACCAATTTTTCCCATTCTGGCTGCTTGGGAGTGGTGGCTGTGCAAAATTCCCACCTCAATGGGAGCTTTTCCCAGTTTTCGGCTGATTTTGTGAGTGGTGGCTGTGCAAAGATTCCCATTTCAAAGGGAACTTGTCCCAGTTTTTACTGATTTTGTGAGTGGTGGCTTTTCAAAGATTCCCACCTCAATGGGAGCTTTTCCCACTTTTTGGCTGATTTTGTGAGTGGTGGCTGTGCGAAGATTCTCATTTCAAGAGGACGTTTTCCCTGTCCATTGATTTTGTGAGCAGTGGCTGTGCAAAATTCCCTCTTCAAAGAGCGGTTCTCCCAGTTTTTGGCTGATTTTGAGGGATGGTGACACCAATCTCTTCCCATCCTGGCTGCTTGTGACTGGTGGCAGTTCAAAATTCCCACCTCAATGGGAGCTTTTCCCAGTTTTTGGTCGATTTTGTGAGTGGTGAGTTTGTAAAATTCCCACCTCAATGGGAGCTTTTCCCAGTTTTTGCCCATTTTTGGGACTGTGCAAAGATTCTCATTTCAATGGGGCGTTGTCCGAGTTTTTGGCTGATTTTAAGGGACAGTGACACCAATCTCTTCCCATCCTGGCTGCTTGGGAGTGGTGGCAATTCAAAATTCCCACCTCAATGGGAACTTTTCCCAGTTTTTGGCCACTTTAGGGAGAAGGAGACCCCAATCTCCAATCACCCCTGGCACGGTGGGACAGCAGAGGACAATCCTCAGTTCTATCCCATCCTAGCTGGTCCCACCTGGAGCATTCCCAGCAGATTTCAAACCCAAAGAATGGAAAACACCTCAGAGTTCATTCCTTCCATCATCTGCTCGGATACATTTAATTGTCTCAGGACAATTTAATTRTCTCCTCCTTTGGGATAAAACCCTTCCCATGCACAGCTGAGCTCGGGGACACTTCAACCCACAGCCAGGGCAACAGCCCCAGAGCACATGACCAGAGTTGAAACGAGGTTCTGGAGGCAAAAACCACCTCCTGAGCAGGTTGTTGTGTTATTTTTCCAAGGTCACGGCTGGAATATTTGGCTGGAATACCTCATGGCTGGGAAATTTTTACTGTACTTGCAGAAAACAACCAACATTTCTCGTTCTGCTGCCCAGCTCCTCGCTGTTTGTGTTGGTTTAACTCCCCTGACCCCAAAACACCACGCTGGAGTAACGTGGGCTGGGAGGTGGATGTGAGGGATGTGTGTAACCCAGTAAAGGACTGGGAAACCAACACCCAGCGAGTGGAAATTCTTTCATCTGCATCGATTTTTGACGTCTCTGCTGACAGGAGGAGCCTCTGCCAGCGGCCTCTGATCACTTTGAAACGTCTCACAAAAGCGTCTCCCTGCACTTAAGGTTTTCCGCTGCTGAGAAATATCTTCATGCTAAAGATTTGTTTACAAGGGGTGGCTKTTTCCACTTGCTGGAGCGTTTAAAAAGTTGTTTTTTCCAACCACAAAGTAGATCTAAACATTAAGTGTTTCTTGAGTTGGGTTTCCAGCTCCTAGACTGCTATAAACATTAAGTTTCGTTGGTTTAAAGCAAAATACGGCAAAAAAAAAATTGCTGCTTTCACTTAACCTCTCATAATGTAAAAGAAAAAAAAAAGGGTGTTTTTAAAGAAGTTTTATTTTTAAAAGGCTCGTTGTGCAATGCCTGTGCTGGCCCTGTGGTTGAAAACAGGGTCATGGGGACAAAACATTTCCCTGTTTGCCCTGATGGTGCCAGGGATGGGCTTTGGTCCTTTCCCCCTTTCCCTGCCACTCTGCTGTCCCCCTGGGATTCCCTGTCACCGACCCCAGACCCTGAATTGTGATCCTAGTGCCTTCCCTGGAATTGTGATCCTGTGCCTTCCCTGGAATTGTGATCCTGGTGCCCCTGGAATTGTGATTTTCGTGCTCCTGAATTGTGATCCTGGTGCTTTCCCTGGAATTGTGATCCTGGTGCCTCTGAATTTTGCTCCTGGTGCCCCTGGAATTGTGATTTTCGTGCCCCTGGAATTGTGATCCTGGTGCCTCTGAATTTTGCTCCTGGTGCCCCTGAATTGGGATCCTGGTGCCCCTGGAATTGTGATCCTGTGCCTTCCCTGGAGGGGCATTCCCTGCAGGATGCCCTTTTGGGGTTTGAGCTCTGCTGGGAGGGGACACTGACCCCTTTGCTGTCCCTTGTCCCCAGTGTTTGTGACCATTTTCCCTGCAGCAAAATCCCTTCCTGAGCCAAGCTCTGCCTTCAGCCAGGGCCAAAGCCAAGGAGAGGTTGGTGCCCAGCTCCTGCCGTGGCTCCAGGGCATTCAGAGTGTCAGCAWCACCCTCGGGCTGGATCCAGGAATCCCTGGAAAGGTTTAAGGTCAGGCTGGGTGGAGATGTGAACAGCCTGCTCCAGTGGGAGGTTCCCTGTCCATGGATCTGTCCCTGTCCGTGGATCTATCCCTGTCCGTGGATCTGTCCCTGTCCAGGGCAGGGGGGTTGGAATGGGGTGACCTTTAAGGTCCCTCCCAACCCCAAACATTCTGGGGTTCAGTGGTGATGGTGATGACCACGATCCCTTCAAATTGAGCACCCAACCTGGGGATTCCTGTTTGAAAACCAGGGCTGCTGGGCCATTGGACATTCCCAGCTGGATGATCAACAGGAAAAAGTTTGGGTTGGAATGGAATGTCTGGAAAGTATTCCTGTGATACAGAAATGTCGCCTGGACCAGCTGCAATGTCACCAACTGCCCCAGCAGCTCTAATTCATACCCAGGTTTTATTKGCTATGATCTTTGTGAAATCCCTGTAAAATTAAGGAAGTTCTGGTGTCGGTGGGAGTTAATTCACAACTTGAGCATCCTGATCCTCCAATAAATGCTGCCCAGACTGCAGCTCCTTTCAATACCTCAATAATTACTCCAGGTCAGACCAGGAGTGGCTGCTGAGTGCTGGGAGAAGCTTTTCCTCAGGCAGGAAGGGAGAGCCACCCTGGAAAATGCCACAGCAATGAGCCCTGAGCTCAGCACAGCTCCTGTCAGCTCTGCTGGGTGCTCCTTGGATCCCCCGTTAGCAATTCTGGAAGCAATTCAGGTTTTTTGCCTGTCTGGTGTGTYCTCACTTCTCTTTTGGGATATTTCAGGAGCTGGAAGCTCTCAGTGAGACGATCTGAAGTTAAAAACTTCTTTAAACATGACTTAAGCAGTTCACATGCTCTAATTCAAACCCTGCCTCAATATTTCTGCTCTAAATTTATTATTGTGATCAAGAAAGGCATTTTGGGCTGTCAGAAAGCTCCTGGGTATGAAGTGAAATCTTCTCACTGCTATTCCAGCACCCTCTGCGCAAAGGAAGGAGCTGCCCATCCCACAGTCTGGCTGAAATGTCAAAATCAAGAGATTTTTAACATTCTGAAAGTACAAACACATTTTGCTCGCCGGTTGTTGTTCTTTTACGAGGCGCTCCGAATCGAAAAAGCTGCGTGAAAAGGAAAGCCACTYGTATCTCCAAAACATTTCAAGTGGAAATTGTTGGTACACTCTCGCTTCAGCCCAAAATAGAAAAGCCCTTCAGGATGATTTAACAATAAATGTCTGTCATTCTTCTCCACAGCCACTTCTCCGCTTCCCTCGTGATGTTGTTCATTTAAAGGTGACCACAGCATCCAAGTTTCCTACGGTCAGAGTTTATCCTGGTTTTTCTCATTTTTCTCYTTCACCATTGAGTGATCTTCATCCTCTCTGCAGCTCTTTGGTYGCTCAGGAGCAGCTCAGGGAAATCCAGACACCAAAGCTGGGAGAGGGGTGGGGAAGGGTTCAACAACAGCCAAAAAAAGCTTTTTCCTTGATTTTCGTGAGCTAAATCAGCCCAAAAGAAGGAGCCCCATGCTGGCACAGCCCTGATCTCCTGTTGGACACCTGTGCAGGGCTGAGCACGGCACAATGCTCGGAAATCAGGGAAAGTTCATCCCCAGGCAGGGATGGCTGCGAGGAGACAACACAGAGAACACACAGAGCCTGAGGAATGGCACAGCTCAGAAATGGGAACAGGATATGTTTTTCCCATGGTTCGGGAACAATGTGAAAACTTTCTCACACGCTGTTGGTGCAGTGCTTTGGCACACCTGTGCACTTGGAGAGCTCTGTTATCCTCCAAGGTCTCCTACTCGGCTGTCAAGGGCTCTTTTCCTCTCTAAGAACATGGATTGATTACGTGCAAACACGATTTGGTTTTGTATTTGTGCTGGATCGTGGATCCAGGAGGAAGTTGCAGCATGTTCTGGCTCCGGAGCRGAGCTTTCTGCTCCACAGCTCCGAGTGAGAGAGCAGCAGGCACAGCCCGGAGATGTTTACACAGCTAACTCTTTATTTTGACCATCCTGAGCAGGCAGAAACTGTTTACATGCTCCAGAGGATGTTTTGCCACTGTCACTTCCTACACAAAYGTCCTCAAGTTTGGAGCGCTGGCAGAGACAAATCGCTCCTTGTGCGTTGGGCTGGAGTGTCCYAGAGAGGGGACAGATCCCGCTCCTCCCGGGGCCCATCAATCCTCTAATCAGCTCTGCCAGACCCAAACAAAGCAAATTGGCTTTGGGTCATCTGCATTTTGTTATTGCAGATGGTTCTGGATGGGAGGAGCAGCAACGGGAGCTTCGGGATCCTTCGAGAGTGGGGTGAGCTCTGTCCCCAGTTCGGTCCCCAGCTCTGTCCCCATCCCATTCCTGGTGGGAACCACACAACCATTTAATGCCATTGGCTTCCTAAATGCCCACTCCAATGAATTTACAGATTTATTTTATATTTATTTTATATTTATTTTATATTTATTTTATATTTATTTTTTATATTTATTTTATATTTATTTTATATTTATTTTATATTTATTTTATATTTATTTTATATTTATTTTATATTTATTTTATATTTATTTTAAGGACCGGTTTAATGTGTTCATGGGATGGGGAGGACACAGAGCTGCCGCTCTGAGAAGTGCATCCTGTGACACCTCCTGTTTGGAGGGTCAGCAGTGGATTCAGGTGGTTTTTTCCTTCTCTCCACATGATTCCCCAGCCTCTTCAGCACTGGTAGAAATAATGGTCCCCTCAGAGTGTAAATTTAGAGTCCATCACATTGGAGAGTTACCAGTAGAGCCAAATTCTCCAATTTCTGTCCCTCGTGGGACAGCACGAGGTGTTTTTCTAAGCTCTGAACCAGGGTGGCCRCAGTCAATTCAAAGTTCACCACTTTCCATCCCCACACAGAACCAAACAGGGCACAAAAAGCCAGAGAATTGCAACACTCTCCCCATAAATGTCCTCTAAAAAAAAATGTTTTCAGCGATCGTTTGGCACGGGAGCGCAATTTCCATCAAAACCCGTTGAAGGACAGGATGGTCCCCCTCCTTTCCCTCCACCAGCGGGAAGGATAATTTGTCCCTGCAAAAACCATAAGGAATTTTCCAGCTCAGGAGCCGAGCCCTGGCCAACACCTGGCCCCGTGTGTGTGCAGGAGCGTAGAGACACCGAGGGAGCTCCGGTCCCCGCGGAGCTCAGCCCGTGCCACGCTCGGCCTCGCAACGAGGAGGAAAATGAAAAAACCACACCGAGGCAGCATCACGCACAGGGGCCRGAGCTACCTGTGTTTTATAACATCCACCCCGCTTCCAATTTCAGCCGCTTGGCAAACGCGCTCCTGGTGGAAATAATTGAGGCCCCGGGAGTCGAAAGCGATGGAGGAAATATCTCAGCTATGAAATGTCAAGTTGCTTTCCAAAAGGGTTCCGATCTCCAACCACATCAAGAAGGGTGTCTGAAAAGACAATCAGGATTTTGGTCAATTAAATGTAGGGGTTTTTTTTGAGTTTTTCTTTCGGTTGGGAGTGTGGGGCCAGAGGAATGCCCGGCTTGGGGGGGTTTGTCCTCCACAACCCTGCMGACCTTGTTTTTCAGCTGCAGGTCCTGGGTTATTTTCTCCTCAAGTATTTGTATTTTCTGTAAAGTTCCATTCAGATTTTTCTAAGTGAGCAATTGGGGGAGCTGCTTGTTTTTGTTTTCRTTTTGGGTTGGGAAGGTGAAACCTTCAACACTTCCAAACCGAAGCCAAGGAAGCAAAAGCTGAGCTGGAGGCAGATGCTCCTTCCCATTGCACTCCTGCTAAAATCACATTTCAACCTGAGAGTGCAGGACCTGCTGCACAGGGGGAKTAATTTCAGATAAATATCAGCCACTTCCACTGCCCAGCAAACCTTCAAATGAAATGGTTCGGAGTGGAAAAGTAATTCCTGAACATGACCCACGAGGCATCATYGATGTCTTACAACTGCATGTCCAAGGTCCAAGCGCTCACTCATCCATGTGACAGCTGTCCCTCACCCCTGAAGAGGCAGAAATTCAGCAGTGACTCTTTCAGGGTTCTTWGGAGCCTCTGAAACTTCGTAAGAAAGGCGAAAAGAAGGATGAATGTATTCTTGAACGCACCAAAAGAAAAAAAGAGCCGGCTTTATTGTCCCGGGGGGATTGAGCTATATTAGTTTACATCCTGTGGTATGAATAAATAAACAGTCCCTAACCAACTTCAGACTCGCTGCTGTTTTGGCTGGCAGAACCTTTGCTTGGAAAGGCTTGGCTAATGCCGCTCCAACCAGCTCCCATTTTCTCCTTCCCTTCACTTCCRTGCCCTGGGGCCTCCTCACTTCCACTCTCCCTCCACTTGCATGTTCCCTGCTTTCCTCTCCTCCTTCCTTTTAGTAGACAAGACCCTTTCAACATCCATATTTTAATTTAATTATTCTCAGTTGTCAGATCATCTCTTGTCGCACTTTGCCACGGAGGTGGTGCCCATAAAATTAATTTTTATGGATTAGGGATAAATAGCACAGGGATGCAGGATAAATGCATTTAAACAGGTTTAAAATAAGCTACTGAGTCCTCCAGGATAGCTCAGAGTTCAAGTCCTCGTCTCTGAAGCTTGATGACTTCCCTGTCATCTCCTCTGCCCCGTTACCCTGAGGACACCATTSCCAGCTCTCATCCCAAATGGGATGCTGCTCCCACGGTGGCTGGAAAAGGATTTTTCTGCACCAAATGCCTGCAGGGCTTTGCTTCTGAAGCTCTGAAAAGGCAGCAGAAAAGGAGGTACAAAARTAACAGCCCATACGGGGATTAAGAGCCTAGGGATAATTAAGGAACTTTGGGATTGGGTTGAATGGGGATGGATTGTTCCAGGTGTAGGTTGGGAAGGACCACAATGGTTCCTCACCATCCCTGGGCTCAGTCCCACCACAGCAGGGTCTGGGGGTGCYGCAGCCACGGCTGTGGTGCAGAGGAGGAGTTGAACTCTCCATCACCCCCCTTGTTTGGGCTGGAGATCCCTGGGGAGCCTTTGGGAACACCATCCCTTATATCCTGGGCTGGCCCACCCCTGTCCCCTCCAGCCCAGGACACCAGGACATTTGGGGACAGGCTCTGTAAGGACCCTGCACACCCCCAGGCTGAACCCATGCCCCGACAGATGCTGAGCGCATCAACACTGGATTCCTTCCTCAAATCAATCCAGCGGGGAAGAAAACCATCCCAGAGGCTGAGCCAGGCTGGAAAACGCTGTTTATTCCCTTGAACTCACTGCAGAGACACAATAGAACAATGGGCTGGAGGCGCTGGAGAGGAGAAGGCCTGAGGTCACCTTCTCCTGTCCCAGCTGGTGCAGCATTGTTCCCTGATGGGAATTTCTGCCGTGGCTCAGCTCCCTGACCATGTGTTTCCTACCACTGTTACCCGGCTGCTCCCTCCCCCGGCCCTTCCGCCCCTTTGTGACTCCCTCTGAGGCCGGGATTATTAATTAAACCTCGCTCAGGCTCTGGGGGAGAGAGCTGTGAGGAAGTTTTATCTCACAGATAGGGAGCTGATGGAAAAAAGAACGGGAATGAGCTTGGGAAAGCCACGATGAGAGGAATCATCTGTGCCAGGAATGCCTGAGGGGCTCAGAGCTGGGCAGGGACCCAAAGCGACCCCGGGAGGAGGATGTTCGTGGGCATCTGGGGATGCCTGAGCTCAGGGGGTGTGCCAGGGGCTGGAGTAGGAAAGGAATAAGGAAAAGAATGGGGAAAACCTTATAAAGCAAGGGCCTCGTTACCCCAGTAAAACTCCTACTCTCTCCTGTTACTTCGGCTCACCAGAGAAGGATTCTGGGAATGRTTCTAGAGGTGAATCTAGAGATAAACTGGAGGTGAAAAACAAGTGACAACCCTGGAAAACCAGTGATAGAGCTGTAAAAAATCACCCCGTGGTGTGTGGTGGTTAGTTCTGACCGTGGCGTGTTCCTAACATGATTTATGTGGTTGGTTCTGACCATCACATGTTTTTAACATGATTTATATGGTTGGTTCTGACCGTGGCATGTTCCTAACATGATTTATATGGTTGGTTCTGACCATGGTGTGTTCCTAACATGATTTATGGTGGTTGGTTCTGACCATCACATGTTCCTAACATGATTTATGTAGTTGGTTCTGATCATAACATGTTTTTAACATGATTTATATGGTTGGTTCTGACCATGGTGTGTTCCTAACATGATTTATGGTGGTTGGCTAACTCACCTTGTTGTGCTTCACAAGAATGTAAACACAAAACAAACTAACTCCTTAAAGAACCCTGGATTTTGGCAATAAATGTCTTTGCACACCRATGTGGAKTYGGTGCCTCAATTRCTGCACAGRAGTGTCCTGGGACGTGTCCATCACCCCTTTGGGATGAGAGCTTGGGTCTCCACAAGGCTGGATGTGCTTCAGCAGAGCTTTTGGGGTGTGGGGCAGGTCCTTAGGGGGTTTGGGGTTTGCTGGGACATGGATGGAACCTCAAAAAGAACCTCAAAAAGAACCTCAAACACCTGAGCTGCTCTTGGTTGTGAATGTCATCTGCGTGGGTGGCAAAAGCCTCTATCCTTTATAAATCTAAAGGAAACTTTTTTTCTTTTTAATTGCCCTCAGGGGAAAAAAAGTATCCAACAACACAGAGTGAAAAACGAAATGAAATAATCACTGAAATATCTCCCATGGGTAGCAGGGGGCTCAAGGGGCTCTCAGCCTCTCCTCCAGCAGCACTTGCAGGCACAGCTGCACGTCCTTCCTGTTCCACTCAGGACTGTGTATCTCCATCGGGATGATTTATTCCGGCAAACAAATCTTTTTGGGGAAGAGCCCAACGGGAGGGAAGTGGCTCCCGGGCAGGCACGTGTGGCCAGGCAGMAAAGGASCTCCTGTCASGGCTGGGATCAGGGACAGGGCCAGCACGGGGGGCTTGGGGAGGAACTTGTTATCCTTTATTACATATCTGACACCCCTCTCTTAGGACAGAGATAAATATCCACATTTTTAACACAATCTAATGGGTTTTGCAGGATTCTGGGAGTGCTGCTGTTCCAGTTGCCTGAGCTGGCGGCTCCCAGTTTGCGGCCATATGGTTGGCTGTGAACTGGGCTAATAAAAACGGAGCGAAACTTTTTTTTTTTTTTCCCCCCTCTTTTTTTTTCCTCTTTTATTTTTTCGTTCTTCCTGACCCTACTCAGTGCCATAAATACCTGTGTGCAGCAGAGGGTTTATAAATAGCACAGTAGCATCCACTGACAGCAGACTGGTGTTAAGTCTGACTTTACAGTCAGGGGTTGGATCGCAGCAGTGCAGAGCTGGAGCGGGGCTGGAAGAGGAATATGGGGCCAACAAAGATTTGGGAAACTAAAGTCATTCAGAAAGCTCAAAACTGGGCAAAAAAAAAAAAAAAAAATTAAAAAAATACCAGTCTGCAGCAGGACAAGGTTGTGAAATGGAAACGCCTTAAGCCAATATTGCCCCTCTGAGGTAGCCCTGAAATTCCACATAAATTTACGGCGGAGCTGACAGCGAGCTTGAGTAACTCGGTGTGTCTGGACGTCTGGCCCAGTCCAATAATAACACGACAGGGAATTTTGAACATATCCTCTGCTGATCCGGAGACTTTGGACTCRCTCTTCGGAGATTTTTCTTCCGCCTTCGACGGTTGTCTACAAATTGTCGGATTCTCGAATGAATCCGTGATTCCAGAGAGTCCATAAATTTTCTCGGCAGGAGCTCCTGGTATGYGAGACTTGTGCAGTTCCAGTGCCAGCCTGGAGTTATTCAGCTCCTACGGTAACGATCCCATTCCCTTGCGGGATTGCCTCGGTTTCCGTCCRTCCCAGGCATTCAGAAGCCGTGAGMCAATGCCCAAAATTCTGTCAACTTTGGTTTAAAACGCGATTATTTTTAGTGAAAGCATATCAGAATTGGTGCTTTTTTCATTTATTTTCTCGCTCCTGAGTCTGTAGGACTTCCACAGCTCATCAGCTGCAATCCAAGCTCCAAAATGAAGCCGTTTCCATGTAAACTCCACACTTTGGAAGTTTGAAGGGAAAGGTTTTCCMAAGAAGACTGGGTTTTGATGGGTTTTTGGATCCTCTGACAGCTGGTACAAGTGTGAGTGGCAGCTGAGGTTTCTCCCACTGTGGGGGATTTCTTTCTGTGCCAGTTCCCTGGGGATTTTGGAGGGTTRGGCTCTTGCAGAACATCCTTCAGCAGAGCCAGTGAGAGCATCTCCCCTCTTGCTGCTCTTGCAATAMTCCTGTGAGTGGCTGGTGAGGAGCTGCTGCCTGCTGTCATCAGAGCAGGGGCCACGCTCAAATTGCACTGGTTRACTTCAAAATCTGCTCTTTCCAGGAAAAGGCTTTTGGGGTATTTTTGAGCTAAGTGGACAGATCATCTTTATCTCTGTCGTGATTCAGAAGAGCAGCACGAGCACAGAGCTGAGCACACATGGGCCCTGATGCAGCCTCACAACCCCCTCCAGCTCCTTCATTCCTTTGCTCCAAAGCAAGTAACCCTAACCCTAACCCTGAACAGGACCCTTCTTTATTCCCCAAATTCCGTAATGGAAAATCTTGAGCACATTTTTCATCTAACATATCCAAGATATCTATGTTTTATTTCTCTTTTCTCCTCTTCTTTTTCCCTCTTATTTTTTTCTATCTTCCCAACCCTCCTCGCTTTCATTTTATTTTTCCATTGACAGAGGAACGACCCAAGTGCCGACCACAACTTTCACATCCAGCTCGTGAACCTCAGCTCGTTTTCTCTTTTGCTTTTCTCTACGATGTTAATTCGCTCTGGCTTCCTGAGCGAGTTTTATCTCGCAAAATAAATGGTGCTGAGCTTTCCTACAGGCAATCCCGAGCCGCACTGGGCACGGAAGGATGTGTTGAACCACCTTTTTCTTTGCTTCCCAAAGCAAATTCCACTTTCCTCCACGCATGAAAGCAGACGGGAAATCATTTGAGCCCTCRGTATAAGTCAAAACCTCTCCGGTAAGGTAAATGTTTTTCCTACAAATAATGCCCGGCATGTTTGATCAACTTTGAAACCACAATATCTATAAGCACCTCAAATGTTAAACAAGGCCCAAGCCAGATGTATTTACCAGCCAGGAGACTTAAAAGCCATTCTTGACGTCAAGCTGTGAAGATCAAATATTCCAACTTGGTGGCTGCCAATACGGTTCCCAAGCATTGTCCAGGTCCAAACCCCATTGTACTTGTTTTTGTTTTTGGCATCCGAAGTAAGGCTTTTCCTCAGACCGCTGGTGTTCTTAAATAAATAAGTTTCTAGGTCAGCTCGCTGATGGATGTTAATCTAGCTGTGATTTAMATCCAGTGGTGATATCAGCTTCTAATAAAGGATAAATCAATGGCTGTGGTCRCCGTGCAAACATGGAGGGAATAACCCGGGTTTGTGAGTGGTTTTAGGGTGGGATGGATTTGTGCTGATGAGCTCTTTGTGCAGGAGACAGAGCAGTTGTACGAGTTCAGGGCTGGGTTCTGMAATTGTGGCTCAGGTTTAGTGGTAACAGCATCAAAAAGCGATGATGTTTGGGGAGTGAATGTCGTAAACCAGGACAAGTGCGCTGGGTTGTGACTCTCCACCCACCGCCGTCAACAAGCACATCAAAATCTGGCTCTGACAGCTCTGGGACAAACACACCAATTTTCCATATCCTGATCAGCACTTTTGGCCTCCATGGAATCCCAACTGGGAGTGATTATTGTCCACAATGTGTATGGACTGCTGCCTCAGACCTCGAGATCATCTGAAATGCCCTCAGGTCGTTAAAAAGGCAATAAACTCCATTTGCATCTGCTCAGCTCTGGTGGAATTTGTGGGTGAGGWTTTTACGGTGAGGGTCACCTGAGGATTTTCTGTTTCCTTCTTTCCCTTTGTTTTTGTTTTAGGAACAGCCTTTGTCCCACCTGGATGCAGGAGGGACAGCATGTCCAGGGAAAGCAGGGACGTAGGATGAGGGTTCCTGATGTAGTTTGGCATCTTTGGCCATTCAAGGAGCTGATTTGATATCCCAAACTGTGTCCCCCAGCATCCTGGGCATGCCCATCCTGGCTGTTACTGGTAAATAATCCCAGATGGAACAATTACAGCATGTCCTAAATGTTTTGTTCTTTTTTTTTTCAAACCCAGAACTAGGAGAAAGGATGAAAGGATAAAACCTGGCACCCACCGTGCTGTTCAGGATGAACAGGGAGAGAAAAAAAAGTACCTGGCTTGGTGATCCTCTGGGTGATCCAGACACCACAGGGCTCTGAAGCTCTGCCTCTCCCCAAATTTAGTTTCTYAGTCTGATGCTGCTCAGCCTTTACACCCCGGCTCAAGTCTGAGCCGGATGCCCCTGATTTAGCCCTGGCTCTTGGTCCAGGAACAGCAAATGTGTGGAAGGTACAGAGGCACAGACTGCAGCATCCTCTCCTCGAGGCCCTGAAATACGAATTAGCCAGTCTGGTATTCAATCACGGGCTGTTCTTGCAGCACTTTTTTATCCTGCACTTTGATTTTCCATGGCCCTTGCCAAGACAGAGGCTCTCCAGGACCCCCTCCCACCCCATCCCATCTTGTCCAATCCCCTGGTTCTTCATCCTCGCTTTTCCCTTTTTATTTTCCAGATCAGACCTTGGCTCCCTCTACCCTTTCACTTCCCCACTGGCTCTTGTGGCCTGTTTGAGAGCTCGTTTTTGTGTCTGAYGAGTGCCCACGAAATCTCTCCTCGCCCCAGTGTTCCCAGCACTGACTGGGCTGGTGTTTTTTTAATATTAAACTTGTTCTGCCTTCCTTCTGGGTGTTGGACCGCAATGAAAAGAGCAACAAATTAATGAAATATCTATTGCAGCTGACTTTAAATGATCCTAAAAAAAAATAAAATTCTAAGTCCTACTTAGCTCTGATTAGCTCAATTACCTGCCAGTACAGGCTGCTTCTTTATATTTCCTAATTCTTTGCCCAAGCTATTATTAAATGTCTGAAGGAATCGCCTTCCTCTGCTTTCCTTGAGGAAATAATTCCAGTGCCTAATAGCTCTCCCTGGCAGGAAAACTCTGCTGAAAATCTTCTTTTTGCACCTCCTCCCTTCACCCGGACGACACCGAACAATTCCTGTCTGTCCTTGAGGAATATACGTCTTCACATATTCGGAGGTAATTATTATTTTTTCCACTTTCACAAGGGTTTGGCCAACAGAGTGGTTACACTTCAAAGATCCCAGCCCCAGATTCTTTTGGGAACATTGCCTCATTATCTGCAGCTCCCAGCACAGACACCCAGCTTCTCATCCGAGCTCCAAACCTGGCACCAAACCCAACCAAAGCAGCGCTTTGGGCTCGACCCCTGATTTTGGGACAGCTTTGGGGCTTTGGGAAGCGACACCCAATTGTGGCAACATTCCCTCTGCCTTTTTATGGGRTTCTCAGCACTCCTCCAGCCAGACAGGACATCTTTGATTGGAAATCCAACGTGAGGAGCTGCTTYAGCTGCAGGAGGCTCYGTGCTCTGCCCCAGGGGYTYCCCAGGAGCTGTGGTCACTCCCTGGGGACCGAGGTTGGATCCCTGAGCTTTAGGAGGCTCCTTGTTTTGCCTGGATTGGCCCCCACCAGCCAAACATGCAGCACATKAAAGGTTTTATTGCCCAAATTTGTTGTGGCAGTGCAATAACGGCCTCGAGGGGTTTATGGCATCTTTCAAGCATGATGTGAATTCTGTCACAGAGACAAACATTTGGTGAAATAAAATTGAGACATCAGATGGGGGTGAAGGCTGAGGGACAGCGACAGAGAGCCCTGACACTTCCCCAGGGGCTGGGGACAATCCCTGCCTCAAGGAATGGAACAGAGCAATCAGCTCTGTGGTGCTTTTAGGGTCATTTCAGAGAGCTGTTAATCCCATGCTCATCAGGAAGGTGGGCTTGGCTCCCCGAAAATTTGGTTTCCCAAAGATTTGGGACTGGAATCTCCACCATGTCCTCACTAAATGTGGGGAGGGATCCAGGATTTGCTTTCCCGACACTTGAAATAGGAATTTTTGAGATGGATTCGCCAGATTAGGTGACACATTTGCACCCCAGGGAGTGACCACAGCTCCTGGGGAACCCCTGGGGCAGAGCACGGAGCCTCCTGCAGCTAAAGCAGCTCCTCACACTTTATTTCCAATCAAAGATGTTCTGTCTGGCTGGATTAGGGCTGAGGACCCCAGAAAGAGGTAGAGGGAACCTTGCCACGATTGGGTCTCGCTTCCCAAATCGTGGAGATGCTCTGTGGTTACAGGAGATTCAGCAGCAGGAAATGTCAAATTTCCCTGGTTTTGGGGACAGCTGTGTGCAGGGCAGCCCTGCTGTAGGGTCGTTATGGGATCCAGGTTTGGAATCAGSACCTTGCAGAGCTCTGGCCTCAGAKGGATGGRGAAGCTCAGGGTGGGATTGAGCTGAGGGAAAGCTCTGCCTTGTCCTGAGAGCCTCTGATGCTGCAACACCTCCTGAGAAACTGAAAACGAGAAAAATGTGTTTGATTACTGCTCTACTAGGGATTTTCACACCCCTTGGATTTGGGATTTTGGGGCTGACAGGCTCTTGTCACCTCCAGGGCAGGACAGAGCTCCTGGGGACCAGAGCAGCTGATGGAGATGTCCCCACTGAGCACCGGGATCACAAAAATTTTGTGGAGCAGCCCGGGCTGTGCTGCCTCAGCCCATGGAGCACAGAACTGGGTTATTATTTCATAAAGTGCTCTGCACTGARCTGATTTACAGCCTTCCTGGGGGCCGAGCGTCCGGGCCCGCCAGACTCCAGACGGATGGGAATTTAACGGGCTCGCTTTAAAAYTCCCAGAAAATAAAATAAACCAGCAAACTGGGTGGAAATTATTCCTTCCACAATGGCATCAGCAGAAATGCCCGGCTTATCTATTTATAGCCTTATCTGTGCCTAAATAGCCATAAATAGCTGTGTAAAACACTGCAGCCCGATGGATGTGTGGGGATGTCTTTTCCAGCCACTGAGATGTTAAATCAATTTTATAACAAGTTGCTTTTCCAGCCACTGAGTGG
>NW_026624494.1:31333-41165 GCF_030028575.1 Malurus melanocephalus
TTTTTTTTTTTTTAACTTGCTAAAACCTATTTATATTTTACTCACAAAGCAAGTGCAAAATTGTCCTGGCTCTGTCTAGGTCTTGTTTTTATTGTATTTTTTYTTCTTTTTTGAAACCTGTGAATAAAAATTCTTTCTCTGTCTGAGGAAAACTTTTTTCTTTTTTTGAGGAGAGAAGGGGCTTTGGTTTAACGAGTCCAAGATGAACATTATGAGTTCATCTCAGCRTTTAGATACCTCAAAAGCACCGTCCTCGTGGTACATTCAATGGAAACACTGTTCTTGTGGTATGTTCAATGGAAATACTGTACTTGTGGTATTTTCAATGGAAAAAAAATATTATTGTGGCTTTTCCAATGCAGGAAATGCTGGTCGGTCTTTAAACCAGGGGAAAAAGAGGGAGTGGAGGGTGAGAGAGCTAAATTGAGGTGACAGCGAAATGGAAGAATTATTTTATTGTAACGAGGTGGGGAGAGATATACGGAGAGTTTCGGGCAGGAAAATGGAAAATTCTTGCGGCCCTTGAGGATTCATAACAGTGGGAGAAGGAAAAAGATCTGGAGCAGCRTTAAGGGAAAGGTGTAGGATGAATTTGGGAAGGAAGAATGGTTTGAACAAAAAGAAAAGGARCAACGTTGGGATGTGTCAGGAGAAAAGGGAATAAAGATGAGGAACCTCTTGTTGAATGGAACAATTAAGAAAAGACGCAAATAATCCTTTCCTTCTGCGTCACCTCAGAGCTCTCCCCACTGACAACAATTTGATCAGCCTGTTATTAAACCCACGCATATTTAAAATGGGAATTCCCTCWGAGTGTTGGAAGATCTGAGGAATCCTTCAGGAGTGACACAACAAACCCAGGCACGGCTCGGTCTCCCTCAGGAATCGCTGCTGCTGCAGAACCTGGACAGGTCCTTTGTGGGTGGATGGCAAATTTTGGGGTAAAACACCTTTGTGTTTCGGCTCAGCTGTGTCAAAGTGGTTTCTAATCCTTCCCCATGGTCTGAAGTACTCCTCGTGCTCAATCCCAGGCCACCCCACAAAGGCTCTGTGAACCCCAAGGTAAAGCTTGTCCACGAGCAGCAAAACAATTCCAATTTTTGTGTTTATTTTCCATTTTCCTGGTTCAGAATTGCTGTTCCTGGCTGGGATGGGAGGCTGCTGGCACCTCCTGCTTCCTTGGATCACGCAGGTTCCTCTCCAGCAGGTTCAGGAGCTGAGCCCATCCTGACATGGTGGTGAATCCATCTTCAGACACACCAATCCATCCTCAGACATACCAATCCCACGGATGCTCTGACTCTCTGGGATGGGTTTGTGCTCCATGAAACCAAAGGTGCTGATGGACACATTGAACTTGGTTTCTTCACTTCACCCCCTTTGCTGGGGCAAGATTGTTCCAGGTTTATTTTTAGTCCTTCGGGCAAACTGSTCCCACATCCTTGGGAAGAATTTTYCACAGCCTAATAGGATTTCAGCACTTGGAAGTTTATCCCTTTATTCAGCCTCAACTTTCCTCCACTCCACATCAGGCTTTGAGTCCTKGTACCCTTTTCACCATCCTAAACAATCCATCTTCTCCCCCGTGTTTACAATCCACAAGATTTCCCTCCGCCTTCCAAGGAGAAGTTTCCAATCGGTATTTGTGAAATGGAAAAAATAAATGACAAACAGAAGGTTCAGCAGAGAAGAACCTCCTGATGTTTGTGCAGCCACGGGGTGTCCTTAAAACAAACCCTATTTCCACAATTTTCTGCTGTCCAACTCCATCCCGAAGGTGTGAGACACATCTTCAGTCCAAACAAACTTTGGGAGTTACAAACTTCACCTTCCAAAGCCATGTGCTGTTTGAAAAATCAGAAAAAAAAATTTTAAGCCAAACAAACCCCAGATTCTTTCTTATTTTTTTACTCTTTTGCCATTGTTATTTTTGACTGAGGGTGAAATGGTTGAGTTTACACAATCAAGGGCTTGTTTGGGGCYTGGGCATCCCATCCACAGAAAGAGTTAAACCTCCCAGGATGCAGGAGCTTTGTTGTGTCTGATGAAGGCAGACTTTCATTAGGCCTTTTACCACCAGCTCTTGGAACTTTTCCACTTCATGCAAGTCAAAAAACCACAAATATTCCCCTCCTTATATCAGTACCAGAAGCTGGGAGCATGGAATGCTTCAGAATGCTTTGAACCCCGTAATTGTCTCTTGTAATAATACATTTTTTACATTCGAACTCGGGAGTTATCAAGGAGAAAAGGACGCAGTGACTTGGTTCGAACGGAGAATTAAATTATGGTCATGGAAACAAAAAAAAAAAAAAAAGGGGAAAAAAAAAAAGGAAAAACAAGAGGTACTTTCCACTGTTCTCGAAAGAAAGTGATTTGGGAAAGGATGAATCAGAAGGGAGCTGTGGATGATTCTGTGTTCCATGGGTGGGAAGATTGGGGTGGGATTGAGCTGAGGGAAAGCTCTGCCTTGTCCTGGGAGCCTCTGGGGCTCTAACACCTCCTGGGAAACAGAAATGGAGTTTGAAGTGTGGGGTCGTTGGGTGTGGGGTTGTTCAGTGTAGGATCATTGGCTGTAGAGTTATAGAGTGTAGGGATATTGTTTTAGGGCTATTCAGTGCAGGGTTATTGATTATAGGGTTATTGATTATAGGGTTATTGATTATAGGGTTATTGAGTGTAGATTTATTGAGTATAGGGCTATTCAGTGTAGGGTTATTGATTGCAGGGTTATTGAATATAGGGCTTTTCAGTGTAGGGTTATTGAATATAGGATTATTCAGTGAAGGCTATTCAGTGTAGAGTTATTGAGTATAAGGTTATTCAGTGTAGGGTTGTTGATTGTAGGGTTATTGAGTATAAGGTTATTCAGTGTAGGGTTATTGAGCGTAGGATTATTCAGAGAAGGGTTATTGATTGTAGGGTTATTGAGTATAGGGCTATCCAGTGTAGGGTTATTGATTGTAGGTTTATTCAGTGTGGGGTTATTGAGTGTAGGTTCATTGATTRTAGGGAATCCTGTAGAGTTCTTCCATCTAGATTTGTGGATTTTGCATTTTTAGAGGAAAATACCAAATTTTATTTCCTTTGGACATTTCAGGTGTGATCCCTGTGTTCTGAATAACTCACTAGAATTTGGCTTTTTCCTTCTGTGCCATCCTCCTCCTCTGGATTCTGCCTGAGATGTTGCAGCATTTAATCCCAAAGATCTCCCCAAACCACACTGCAGAATTCCTCTTGAGGGATGCTCAAATATTTCCACAAACAGAYCTCAGGAAAGGTTTTGACCTTGGGAATCCTAATCCCAAAATGCGCTACCCTCCTGAGAAAGTCCGGGATGAGGAAGCCAGAGAGAAAAAAAGCAAAAACTGTGGTGTGAGGAGGTAAAAAAAAAAAGAACCCAACAAAAACACATCTTTCAGAAGTTGGTTCAAGTCATTGTTAGTACCCTGTCATTTGTTTGTGTCCCAAATCCACAAAAGGSATCAGAAAATGAAAAACAAAACCAAAAATGAAACCTAGCAATGTTATAAAACAGTTTACAGCACAATAATTTTGTACTAAATTAAAGGAGCATTTACAGTTGGAAAAATATAGAGGGAAACAGGGTATTCTTTTTTTTTTTTTTTCCCTAGTTTGATTGGATGATGATTTCTGGGTTCAGATGTTGATGTTCAAAACAAAAAGAGAGTTTTTGACCCCTTTGGCTGTGGGATGAGCAGGAGCAGGGGGTSCAATTCCACAGAGGTGACCTAAGGAGCCCTTTGGTGCTGCACAAACACCCTCAGTTCTGAATTCTGYGCAGAGCCAGAGCAGGAAAACTCGAGTTTTTCTGGGATTTCATGGCCAGGTGACCTCAAATTATCCTTTGAGAGGGAATTGGGGTCTGACCTCAACAAACTTGGYGAGAATTCTGCTCAGTTCAGGCCATAAATTCACAGCAAAGCAACCAGGGAGAGCGAGAGGGGCCCGGGTGTGAGAAGGACTGAGGAGAAACAGGGAAGGAAGAGAAGGACACATCGTGATAAGGAGGGTCTTGTCAGCATTTTAATGCTTATTTATCATTTCAGGAATTTTATTGAAGAACCCAGAAATTATTCCTCGTCCAAATCCTTTAAAACTCACTTGAAACTGCCCGAGGGCAGGGTGAGATGGAATATTGGGATGGAATTGTTCCCTGGGAGGATGAGGAATCCCTGGGATGGAATTCCCAAAAAAGCTGTGAGTGCCCCTGGATCCCTGGTAGTGCCCAAAGCCAGGCTGGACACTGGGGCTGGGGGCACCCTGGGATGGTGGGAGGTGTCCCAGTGGACCTGGATGATCTTTAATGTCCCTTCCAGCCCCAATCATTTTGGGATTCTGTGATTAAAACTCGGTGACAACTTTGCCTTTTGTTCCACCCTCAATATCCCCGTAGGAAAAGCGTCCCTTGTTGATGGGAAAATCCCGTCAATGCCTTCCTGAGTGGTTTGGGATGTGCCAGGGGGTCCCTGGGCACTGATTTTTACACTCTGAATGGCCCAGCAGCTCCTGGGTCACCCCATGGCAGGGGATCAGAGAGGACAGACCCCTCTGATGGGGTCAATCCCACTCCTTCCCACCCTGATTTAACAAAATCCTCCTTTCCAGGCTGCCTTGGCTATCGGGGGCAGGGCCACATAAAGGGGAAAAGCCACTTCTGTGAGTGTTTTATGTCAAAACTGCCTGTTTTTTCAGTTTTTTTGGTTTTTCAGCTGGCTGGGCAATAACTCCCTGCCACCCCTCATCACCCCTGGGACAACCCCACACGGCAAAGGCCGGAGCAGGAACAAAGTGTGCCAGGATTTGGGGGGAAAAAAGAGTTTTTAACCTCAGAAACACACGGGAAACAAACCCAAAGCAGCCCCCAGATCCATGGGAACATAAAAAAAACCTCTGGGAGATAAGGTAACATCTCCCTCAGAAGGAACTGAACTCCAGCTGAGGCTCCTGATGGTGGGGACAGCAGGACATGGAGGGACACGGCTCCATCCCTCCTGCCACAGCAGCTGCACATTCCCCTCCTCTCTGATCATTTCTCTTCCTTAATCCCCCCTAAAAACCTTAAAAAAAAAATCTGGGGAATCAAGGAACACCAGGACAGCTCCCAGCCATATTTCCCCAAGCATCTCCTCCCTGTGGGAACGTCCAGGTTCAGTTCCTGCTCCTCCATCCTTTCCTTGACCATGGACAGTGGAAGTTTTCTGTGCTCCCATCAACAATGGCCTTGGGAACTCACAGAACCTTTCATTTCCTCCCTTTTATTTGGAAAGGACTTTCCTTTAAGGATCCTGCTATTTAATAGATGGGTTGTGATGTCAAACTCTTTAATAAGAGCTCTGCTTTTTCCTCTGCAGTTTTGTTTTTATTCTAAACAAGATTTTTGTTTTTTTTCCTAAACAGATACAATTTTAAGGGGGGGAAAAAAAAAGCCAAACATGACCAGAAAAGACCTTATTTGTTATGGAAAAATTATAACAAAGATTTTTTCTGTGGTTTATTTTTCTCTTTGCTCTTCCTGTTGTTGGTAATAAAAGAATTTTTATTGTTCTTTGGTGGTAATCCTAGCTTTATGTTGAAAATCAGAAAGGACTTTTTCCCCTGCTTTTTTTTTTTTTTTTTTTTTTTTTTTTTTCTCCTTCTCTGTTTTGGGTTTGGTTCTCTGGTTTGTAGCCTGGGTGGAACTAAACCAAGCATTGAAAAATGTTGCCACACACGGTCAGGAATGGCTCAGCTCCTGAGCGTGAGGATGCTGCTTCCCCAAATCCTCCTCACATCCAGTGGCTGACAGGGAACATCTCCACATATTCCAGGGTAAATGGAATATTCTGATCTGGGTTGTGCAGCCATAATTTCAGAGTAAATCCCACAATTTAGGGAAGGTCGAGGCCAAGTTTGCCCCCATTAAATGAGACCGTGAGTGAAGTGTCCACTTCTGCCTGGGAGGCTGAAAAATCTGCAGTGACCTCTCCCAGATGGAAACAGCCTTTGTGGAGATTTATTTTGGAGGATTAAGTTGGATTCATTCTATTTTTTTCCCCCTTTTTTTCCTTCCCTCCTGGTGGTGCTGGTGGCGGAAAGCAACAAATGGTTGGAATATTTTGTTTCTGCAAAACTGGAAAATTAAATTTGATTTTTAATATGAAAAGTAGCAGTAGCTGAAACATTATAATTTCAGGACTAATTTAACGGATACTCTGCCTAAGTAAAATCATGTGCTGATCAYGATAACCTTTGTTTCCACCAAAATTTCTGCTCTTCCTCCTTCCTGAGGAGTCCTYGGAAATCACAGAGCCTTCTCTGCCTCTTGCAACCATCACAGCCCTGAGAGTGGTGCAAATAATGGTTCCATTGCTCACTATTTCAGATTGAAAGCGTATTTTTCTTGGAGCATTCTTAACCTTTTGGGATCTTTTCATGTTCTTTAGCCATTGTGTTTGCTTCTTCCTTGTTTTCTTACAGGGAAAGCYGAAAAGGGCTTACAATTAAAATCTTTTTTTAACAGCTTTCTCCTGTTCCCTTGGCAAAACAAATTTTCGAGTGGTTGGAATGATGCAGGGCCGTTTGCTCCCTCCTCAAATAGTTTTCAGAGAAATCCTGCTCGTTTTGGATCAGATCTCTTGCTTGTGTAAGGAGGGGGCACCTCCAGGTTTGGAGAGATCTGCACCAGCTAAAAGTTGTCACTGTGAAGTCAGGGGATAAATTAATTTGYGCCAGGATGGATTCTCTTGGTGTTCTTGTTTGTTTTTGAATTTTGCAGGATCTGCTGATGGTTGAGGGTGGTGGAACTGGGAGCAGGAGCTGGTGGAGGAACAAAAAAAAAAGGGGGGGGGAAAAAGAAAAGGGAGGCACTGATGGGCTGGAAGGGGAGATGATCTGGAGTCACAAATTGCTGCAAAAGTGGGAGGATTCAGGATTGAAGAATCTGGCTTGGCCCATCCTGGAACAGAACACGACTGTGGAGGGCTTTGCTGTCACCTCAGCTCCCCGTGACACTCTTGGGTCACCTTCTGGAGCTTTTCCAGTTCCCACCTCGGACTCCTGACCCACCTCAACCTCAGCCACCCCATCCCTGCAGAAAAACCTGAGATGACCCAAACCCTTCACCTGTGAAACCTTTGCTGATTTTCCTCAAGGAGGTGTTTACTCTGAGGACAGACACGCCAACCCCACCAGCTGAAACCCAAGCGAGCCCAYGACAAACACGGTGTTTTGAAAGGTTGGTTGTTGTTCCTTGTAATGAAAGAAAAGCAAGGGGATGGGGCTGGACATTTATGATGTGCAAAAGAGGTTGTAACCACAGAAAAATCTGCCTCCAAAAGCCAAATATTATTCATTTTGGTGGAATGCACTGTTAAAATAGCTCAGCCTTTAAGGAAGAGGCCGGCTTATGTAAACCAGCGAGTTTGMTTTCTTCTGAACACAAAGCCTTACAAAAAACCCATCTGTGTGTGCATGTGGTGCCTTCCTACAGATTTCCAAACATCCCTGGATCAGCTGTGCCCCTCAGGAGCCTCACAGAGCACATTTCAGGAGAGATAAACCCAGACGAAGGTGAGGTTGTGAGCCTTGACACCTCCTGGGGCTGTTGAGCAGCTCCAACAAGTCCCAGAGCTTTCCCAGGAGTCAATAATTCACCAAGGTCACCACTGATTTCCTTTTAGAAGGGCATGATCAGGMTGGAAATTCATCCCCCAATCCTCTGCCAGAGCTGGGAAACACCTGCCACGAGTTGTCCATCCAAAAAATTAAAAATTCTGTTAAAGAGGGTGATTGAAATATTGCCACGTCTTCAAATTTGAAGAGAGTTTCTTTAATCARCAACAAACTCTGGAGTTTCCTGTGAGAGTTCAACAGGCAGGACACTGAGGAGCTCAGTGCTGTATTTGTATTGAGATTTTCAACTTTTTAGGGATCTTTAATGGGATCGAGGATAGATTTGTGTGGATTCATCCCAGGAGTTTCTCTCCCATTGGTCCCACCTGCCTTTAGTTCCCTGAACTAAAAAAGGCAGAACTTTCTCCCATTTCAGGGAACCCCAAAATTCCTCCTGACATTTATCCACCCCCACAAATGTTGATGCTGCTGTTTCCTTCCCTTCTGCTGCCCCTTTTCCCTCCCCARCCTCGGGGTCATCCCAACTCGATCCCATCCATTCCACCAAAGTGTTTAATATGAGATTGGGGTCGGGGTTGCTTCACCTGGAATTAATTACAATTTTCCAAAATGCTAATTAATAACTGCAGAGGGAAAATGGAGTGTAAGGGATCCAGCAAGGGGGAGATTTTGTCCTGGGCTTTAATTATTGTCCATAAATCTAAAATGTGTTCAGCTCTCGGGCTCTAAACCACACAGATTGTTTTTCAAACACTGTGGGATCGTCCGTTTTTCCTCTCAGCTCTCCACACTGTCAAAATTCACTGGAAAATAGGGGCTGGTCCTTCAAAAAGGCTCCTGGAGGCCAAGCCAGGCACRTGAGAGGGAGRSAGGAMGAGAAGGTCAGYKCTGATTTACCGAGGGGATGGAGAAYCCACTGCTCTCTGTGATTAAATRGCTCTGGAGAAAAGGGCAGAGAGATAAATGATGGGATCCTCCTCCTCCCTGTCTGTGTGTGGAAACGTGGAATGTTGATGAAAACGCATTTTCTTTCCGAAAAGTTTGGAGGGAAAGAGATAAACTTCAATTTAGAARATTTTTTTCACAGCTTGGATCCTGYRGAGTTCTTCAGGTACCCAKGCATGCTGCTCYGAGGSGGATCTTCCTGYTCTTYCCTTCACCCAAATCTTTTTATTYTCCTCTATTTTCCAGAATAATGCTCATTTTCACAGAATCCTGGAGTGATTTGGGTGGGAGGGGACATTAAATATCACCAGATTCCAACCCCCTGCCATGGCAGGGACACTTCCACTGCCCAGGATGCTCCAAGCCCCATCCAGCTCTGTCTTGAACACTTCCAGAATTTTTTTTTTTTTTTGTCCAGGACAGTTCCTGAGCAGATGGAAGATCCCCCATTCCCATTTTTTATGTTCTACTGGATCAGGATGCCCTCAGGAGTGACTTTGCTGCTGTTCTACCCCACAGCCAGGAAACTGCACTTGGAGAATCCAGCAACAGGCAGATCAAACATTCCTGTCTCTAGTTTTTATCCTTTGATTTCCATTCCATGTAGCTGCAGGGGGGAAAAAAAGCCTGAAAATGTGATTATTTATCAGAATGTTGAATTTGAAAGGGTTTAAAATAGAGGAGAAATGACCCAGGGTGATTTTTGTGTACTTCACATTGTTAATTTTCATACTTCAGCTTCTCTTCTCCCACCACTTTCTGTCCCCATCAATTGGTTTTGTTGTTTTGGGTTTTTTTTTCATTTTTTTTTTTTAATCCTGCTTAATTTTTGCTGGGAGTGGATGAAAAGCTGTGGCTGCTTTTCTTGGCCTCGGGAAAAGTTCTGTGTGCGCAGTAAAACTATTCCCTGCTATTATCACCCCGGGAGTCAGACACATAAAACCCCATTTAATCCATGGGATCAAGGGGAATCGGAAATGCTTCTGACTTAGGATAATTGGTGAAAAATGCTCAATTCAAGAGGTGATCTTCACTGGTGGGAGTGGAAGTGGAGTAGGACCATGGTGGTTTATGGCACTTGAGGTTTTAACCCACAGCAAGAAGGGGAAAATATAAAATATTTAATATTTTCCATGGGGAGGCAAATAGGGAATAGGGGAAAGGAAAGGAAAGGAAAGGAAAGGAAAGGAAAGGAAAGGAAAGGAAAGGAAAGGAAAGGAAAGGAAAGGAAAGGAAAGGAAAGGAAAGGAAA
>NW_026624494.1:41340-58776 GCF_030028575.1 Malurus melanocephalus
GGGTTGTTTTTAATTTTAAAATGTGATTTATGTTACATTTAATCCATCACTGAGCCTTCATTGCTGTGTGCTCATACACGTACTCATCCAGCCCACCTGAAATTGTTCTGGAAGCAGAAAAACACAAATCCTGGAGACATCTCAGGATCCCCCAGGGAAGAACCTTCCCAGAGGATCAGYTGAGCTTCCCCTTTGGCTTTTACAGCCAGGCCCAGGAGGCAGCAGGAGCTTTGATGACAGTTTGATGACAGGGGAAAAAGGGCTTTGATAAACACCAAGGCCTGTCATTACCTCATTTTGGTGCACTCTGCATTTTTCCCAAACAAATTCCACYGAAAAGTCATGTAGGAAACCAGAGCTTTCTACAAAAGAGAAGCCACAGATGGATTTTTTTTTTCCTCTCTTTTTCTTAATATGCAAATGAAAGGATAAAATTTCTTCATTGAGGAATAAGTGGCAGGGATAAGAACAGAGGAATAAAATAAAAAATTACCCCAAACCTACCAATGTCTAAACTAATTTTTCTGGGAGAAGAACCCCCCTATCTTTAAGGTCTCCTGTGCCAGAGTGCCCAGTAAAGATCCTTGAAACAGATTAAATRATTATTTTTTATTACTTCTTTCAATTCTTTTCTCCATGTTTGAGGTTTCTTCAAACAGCAGGATATATTTGTTAATTATTTGGACATTAATTTACAGGAAGGTGCCAGTTTGATAAGGAATAGAATCACAGAATCATGGAATRGCTYRGGTTGGAARKAACCYGAAAATTCAYTTTATTCCAACCCCTGCCATCAGACCAGCTGCTGATACCAAATCCACACCAAATCATTTTTCACCTCCAGGTCACCTCAATCCCCAGAAATGCCTGAAGATGAATTTCAGAGCTTTGCAGCCCCTCTGGTGCTCATTTCAGTGGATTTTTTGGTGCCATTGGAGCGTCCCTCAGCCATCCTCACCCATCAAAGGCAGGTTTTTTTTTTGGTGGATGTGTTCTGGTCCTTCCCCTGATGAACTGTTCACCCCAAATCTCAGCCAAACACAACAACGTGGGGCTTTGGGGCGCTGGGAACTCACACAAATCTCAACCCCAGAACCACCACGGCGCTGGCCCCGCTCCTCTGGAGGGTAAAAAATACAGATCCCTGGGTCAGAAAATGAGRGCTTTGTCATTTTTTGGTCTAGGGTTGCACAGGATCTCGGTCCAATTGGAAATGGCTCCGTGGAAATCGTCAGAAAATACCAACTTTCCATGTGGTAATTTCCTGAGAGAAGTGTGGCTGAAATGTGTCTGAAGTTCAGGAGAACAAACATGAGCAGCAAAATAAAGACACCCASTCCAAAACCAGCCAATTGCAGCCCAAAATTGCCGTGTTTAGACCCTTTCCATGATCTCCCTGATTCCCATCAAGGTACTGGGCATTCAGCTCCTTTTGGAGATGGCCCAGGGTGGGTAATTCCTCCTTGGATTGGTCCTTTCCACAGATTTCATGGAATAAAGAGCATCATTAAGCTCTCCCCATCACAGAGGAGCAGCAGAATTTTCAGAACCCTGGAATGTTCATTTGGAATGTTCATCTTGGTGGCTCCTGTGTCCCTCTGCCAGCTGAAATCAAACAAAAGCCTGGCTTATTGAAACATTTMATAATGATCACTTATTGACTGTGCAACTCCTGGAATTTCTTTAAATTTACGGCTCCTGCTTCTTTTTATCCCTTTTTTAGACAAAACGAATTTTGTTGGAATTTTTTGAGCCTGGAGGTCTGCACCAAGGATCCCACAGGGCACCTGCAGCAGTAACACTTCTCTCTCCACCTCTCCTGTTAAAATCCAGGGTTTAGAGGTTGTTCCAGCTCTCCCAAACAGCAAATCCTTGGAATTCCCAGGAGTTTCCAAGAGCTGAGTGCAGAAAGGCAACAGGCAAAGAGGCACCTGGATATCCAGAACATTCCACTGACACGTGGTGGGAGCTGCAAACAACTTCCTCTCCTCGCTCCTGATGGGAATTCTCAATATGGTGTCAGAAATAAAAATTTAACTGATTTAATTCTTTACTGTGACTTTTCTCTGCAGCTGATTCTGTCTACCCTTCTTCTGGTGAGCACTCAGGTTTTCAACTTTTCCCTTGTTGATGTAAAAACAAGTGTCTGCCTCCCTGAAAAATTGGGAATTTTTACTGCAGACTTTGGGCAAAAAGCAAAACTATTTTGGCCCCACACCAAAAACTTTAAGCTTAAAATGGCAAACCTCTCATTTTCAGCCAAACAATGAAAACGTTGGTTTTGGCTGGACATTTTTGGTTTTTCCAACTGAAGTGATCTTTTTCTCGGTCAGAAATTTTCCATGAGGTGAGGAATAAACATTACGGGTAAAAGGCTGGTGGAACTGGAAGGAAGGAGGGRAAAGAGAGAGGGAGATAAGGAATAAAAAACAGTTTATCACAACCATCAYGAGGCTCCTGTTACCAAGGTCTGGACGAGGCACCGCACCAATCCGGTGAAAAATCCCTGAAACCTATAGTCTGGGATATTTATAGCAGGATTCACGGTCACTGCGTGTTCTATAAACAAATTTATAGAAGTGTTTTTCTCCTGCTTGTTTCCTTTTTTAGAATATTATCACCAGGAGAAACACTGCCAGCCTCTCCTACCTGGACTGAGTTTTCACTGCTGTCCCGATGATCTCAGTGGCAATAAAARGTCCCAGGCTCTTTGTGGGTGACTTTATTGATTCACAAAAATATCCCAAGCCCTGTGCTGGCATTCAGCAGGCAGAGGAGATGCCCTGGTGCCTCTTTCCCAAGATCTGGAGAGAGGAGAGGATGTGTTTGGAGGAGGAAAAGCATTTTCAGGCCAGGCTGAAATCACCAAATGTGATGAGCACAGGGTGCTCCACGTGAATCTGAGCCAAGTGGGCTCCTTGGCCCGGGGATTCCTGCAGTTTAAATCCCATCCTGTCTCTTGTTGTGAGCTGGGATCAGCAATTCCTGCAAATGGAGTGAGATGAGAAAAAGTGGGAGGGTGTGGAGTGAGCAGAGCGGGAAAGGGAAAGGTGAAACTCTTACTGCTGGTCCATACCCGCTTTGTTTAATTACTTTCTGATTTTTCTGCCTGATAGTTGGCTGTGAAAGGCCAAAGAGGCAGCTGGGCATGGTAAGAGAAGAAAATTCCCCATGTCACCAGTCCAGATCCTGGCATTTCCCTTCCCTCTTCCCACATTTCCAGGAAATTCTCCATAGAAGTGCTTCTTCCACCACACACACCAAGGTCTGACTGCTTGGGAGGGCAAACATGAGCTCAACAGTCCAGAACTGGTGCCTTCTCCTCGCATTTTTCGTGCAGAACCCACCAGCAGGCACAATTTTTTAATCACCGTTCTAACGTTTCCCAACACAAAGCGGCTTTCGGGACGTGACGCAAACCCGCGGTTTAAAGCCATAGATATTTCTAGTTAATCTAAAAGATTAAGCACCTCACAGCCACTGGAAAGTGCTCCTTGCAACCACAGTATTATGGCCTCGGATAAATCTGGTTTTATAATCCTGCTTAGTCTACACTGATCTGGATAAAAAAGAGCCCCATSGTGGGGAAAAAAAAGCAGCGTTTAGGGAAGGGGAGGAAAAAAGGAGCACGTAATTTCTGTGGGGACAGGAAGGTGGCCCAGGCTGTCAGATGGTGTTAGGGACAYACCATAATCCCAATCACCCTTGCCAATGACACCACACAGAGTCACCTTGCTCTGGGATCCCTGCAGAGAGCACGGGAGGGTGAGGAGGAGCAGGAGGTGCTGAAGGTGCTCGGAGATGTCCCCAGGGATGGGCAGGGGTCTGCAATGTTCACCATGTTCACTGCTGGGCTCAAGGGCAGCCAAAGCTGCAGTTCAAAGGGAGAAATACCCAGGGCTTATCTCGCTCCTCACCTTGGGAAGGTAGAGAGAGCAGAGGTGAACAAACACAAAAACCAGCACCAATTCCAGCAATCCCAGTTTGCCACCCAGCGCCAATTCCAGCAATCCCAGTTTGCCTCCCAGCACCAATTCCAGCAATCCCAATTTGCCTCCTATCACCAATTCCAGCAATCCCAGTTTGCCTCCCAGCACTAATTCCAGCAATCCCAGTTTGCCTCCCAGCACCAATTCCAGCAATCCCAGTTTGTCTCCCAGCACCAATTCCAGCAATCCCAGTTTGCCTTCCAGCAATCCCAGTTTGCCTCCCAGCACCAATTCCAGCAATCCCAGTTTGCCTCCCAGCACCAATTCCAGCAATCCCAGTTTGCCTCCCAGCACCGGGACATTTCCTCCCAGCAGAAATTTCTGTGGCAGCTCTCCGAAGCGCTGCCTCCACCCAGAACCCCTCTACCCTATTTTCATGTGATTTAAGGCAGGTTTTTACATTCAGCCCGAGATTAAAGTGCATGAGCTCATTCATTACATCACCCGTTTATCGGAGGGGTTATTAAAGCGCCGATCAAATGACAAGARCTGGAAACATTTGTCACAACCAAGGATCTCAGGAAATACTTTTTTTAGCGCTCGCCYGGCCTGTATGAATAGCTGTGAATAGTGTGAAATAAACGAGTATTAAATATATCTCTAAATCCAGTATTTCCTGTATTTCTGAAGGAAAATGACTCGTGCCCGGATTTCTGAAGCGCGGTTAAAACACAAGTTCCTAAATGCCCRAATTACTGGGCAGAATTCCCCCGCCTGTGTTTTGCAGCTCATCAGAGCCGTGGGTCACAATGGCTGAAAATGAAAATGTTCTGGAAAAAAAAAAAGCTGCGAACAAACAAGCTGGGCACTGGTTTTAACATTTCACAGCTCTCCCACCGAGGAAAACCAGCCCCAACTGCASATCTTCCTCCTCTGTAGCCTTTGTCTCTTTTGGATCTCTTTTGGGGGATTTTTGGCAGCCTGGAAGTGYTGAACGCACCAAAGTTAGATCCTACTCACCCTAAGTGATAATATTCAAATAACGAGCCTGCCGCAAASTTTACGGCAGCGAAATCCAGTGAGAAGAAAAGGCTTTTAGAAAACAAAGCAGCTCATGAAATTCATTACTACGAGGCACAAATTGCTACTGCTATTATTATCCTCCAGTGCCTGTAAGCTGCTGGGATGAATAAGGACTCTTCTGCCTCGTACGAATAAAAGGATAAGAGATCATTGTCATCACAGATTTAGTGGATTAAGAAAATGATATGTGCATAATGAGTCTCTGGAAATAGAATATTGGCATGATTTTTTTTTTTTTTAAGCTCGCTGGAATTCCTCGTGTCACACATGGCTTGAGCTGACCACTGATTAATTTAGACTTGGGGAAAAAAAAATGAAATCTCGCTTATGTAACTTAAATCTCCCTTCCGTGGCTGTTTTTCAGGATCTGAAAACCCCTGTTTTTCAGGGGTTTGCCTTGAAAAGCAGGAATCGTGTTGGATTCCCTGCTGAACCTGGGGTACATCAGGAGGTGAGAGGAGAGCAAAGACCTCCAGGTTGGTGGGGTGGATGCTGGAAAGGAGCCCTGGACAATTTTCCAGCTTTTCTGGGAGCACTTTCGCTCTTGAGCACGTGTCAGTTATGAGACCGACCTGTTGTTTTGACAGAGATGAGAATTACATAAACAAACCACTGTTTTTACCAGTGGAGATTTTARTCCCTCTCCCAAAGGAAAAGGCCATTTTTTCCCATTTGTGCCTGGCACAAAACCCCAAACCTTTAAAGGCCAGCAGACACCGAACCAAAGGACTGACCCCATCCCAAGTGAGCATCCTGAGGTCCAGATTCCTGCAAGGAACTTTGCAMTCCTGATGCCAAAACCTGAGCACAGGAGAGCATCCCCTTGGCTTTACCCCTCTGAGAAGATGCCCCTGATGTGGAAAGGACCCATTTCAATAGGAAAAAACTTGTGGGGATCAGCAAAGTGTTGATGCTTTTGGCATTTGGATTTCTGATTACCTGAGGTAATGGTTTTGGTTCACAAAACTCCCTTTTGGGACCGTGATAAGGAAGAAAAGACTCAATTCTGAACACTCTTGCCTTTAACCAGCAACCTGGTTGTCATGGGAAACCTGGAGCAAATTCCTGCTCTGAAACCATCCCGAGCTACTGCAGCAGAAAACTTTAGGATGTATTCTCCTCATTAAAAACTTTGAATCAACTCTCTAACAAAAAAAAAAAAAGCCAAACCAGCACTGAAGATGTCTCTTCTTTGCACCCTGACCCTCTTTTATTCCCATTTCCTCAGAAGAAAACGGTGTTAAACAGCAGGCTCCAGCTTGGGATGAGGTTACACAAGCGAGGACAATTTCTGGAGCCTCCACGTTTTCCCAAAAAACAGATCCTGCTGTCATGCAGAAGATATGCCCTGCYTGGGAAACAATGCGAGGTTGAGCGAGGACAGAGCGGAGAATTCCATGTCATGAACTCCTGCTGCTCCTGAGTGCCAGCACAGCCCTTCCCTCGTGGGTGCTCCCCTCGGGGGGATAATTCGAGGCATTTGGAGCATTTGGTTGTGCTCTGAGAGCCACAGAGAAAGTTGGGGAGTCAAAGGCACAAAAACGAGCTGATGATGCTGTTTGGGAGCCGTGTGCCCAGAGCCCACCTCCTCCGACCATGGTGGTGCTGGTTTTTGGGAACAGAGCTCAGCCTTTCACCCTCTCCCTTTATCGCTGTTTTCCCCTCCAAGGAGCCCAACCCTGCCAGAGCTGCAGGGAGGAGACGAGGTTGGCTCAGGAAGATGGGAGCAGAGCATCTCCAGCCATCCTGGGTGGGACAGAGGGACAAAAAACGAGTTCCTATCCTCTTCTCATCCTGGAGAATCTCCTCCAGGAGCAGCCAGACAGGAGCACACCGAGTACCTGGAATATTTACATGGAATTTTTTGTTGGTGCGTCACCTCCAGGCACTGAGCCTTGTCCAGGAGAAGGGAAAAGAGGCAGAGAAGGTTTTCCCAAGGTCACTTCTGGTTGATTTTTAACCTGTTTATTCTTAACTGGTTACTGAGCTTCTCCAGATAGCGGATGCAAATTTAACTGATCTGCCACATGCAGAGATGTTCATTGACCCAAAGAGCCAGGATCTCCATGAAACTAAAAATAAGGATATCCAGTAAACTAAAAATACACAATATTCATTAAACTAAAGATCCAGGTTCTCCATGAAACTAAAAATACAGGATATCCATTACACTAAAAATCCAGGATATTCATTGAACCGAAGATCTGGGACATCCATAAAACTAAAAATCCAAGATATTAATTAACTAAAAATCCAAGATATTAATTAAACTAAAAATCCACAATATTCATTAAACTAAAAATCCAGGATCTTCATTAAGCTAAAAATCCAGGATCTTCATTAAGCTAAAAATCCAGGATAATCATTAAACTAAAGATCCAGCCTAGAGCAAGACATGGAAGGAGAAGGTGTTTTAATCCAAGGGAACACATTAGACAGAAATCCAACTGTGGGGCTCCTTGGGATCAATCTTCAAACCAAACTGATTTTAAAGTTTTCATCRATGATGCTGAGCTTGTTGAAAAGTCAGGGTTGAAATGAAGATGCTGGAGGAGGGAAATACCAAAGGGGAAGAGCCCAGCAGTCCCAAGGGGCTGAGTGATGGCAGTGAGATGGAAATTTAATAACACCCAGTGTCAGAGCAGAAATGGCAATGGCAAGAGTTTGTGCTACATGATCGGAATATAACACACAGAAAAAAAAAAAGGGGGAAAGAGGAAGATGTGGTCATGAACAGAGGAAAAAGATTAATCCAACTCTAGACTCCATCAGAGGAAATATTCCCAGACAGGAAATTATTACTGTTGTATTACTGTAAGTTRCTCCTCCTGAGTGTCTTTTTCTTTTCAAATCCAACAATTACTTCGATATTCTGCATAGTTCTTTCTATTCAGCAGAATGGAAACATCAAACATGAAATTGGCACTAAAAACTGGACGCATCAGAAGCTCTTTAACTGATACCTTCAAAATCCTTCTTTGCCAAGTGTCAAGAACGCACAACCGAGACTTCCAGAGAAGAAATTCTGTTATTTCCTTTCCTCTTTTTTTCCCCCCCCGGTATTTCTGGACTCCCTTATTAAAGTGATGTTTAGCATGTGCCTGCTGCGTTTTCTGCTCCCCATTTCCTTTTCACATCATTCTTAATGGGCCTTTAAGGACATCTCTGTGTTGCTGGGGTGTTATTTACGGCTCTGACATCACCCCTCAAGGTGAACAGATCCGCCCCGCTGCTTTCTATCCAAACAGGAAAACAGCTGCGGCTTTTATAGGTGAGAAGGAAGGTTTCTCCCCTCTTCTTCACGTCCATTTCATCGTGGGGAAGTTAAAAATGGGTTTTGGGGGGAGAAACACAAAGCCTGGGTGGGGTCTGAGTTTTATCTGTCAGCCTCCAGCTGACGTGAAACGAAAGTCAGAAACCACTCCAGATGTTTTTATTATCACTCTTTAAAGTGATAAAAGTGGCCTGGGCTCACAGGATCGGGTTTTTCTTTACAAAAACACCTTTTCACAGTCATGTATGCCCTTCCAGCAGCAGCGAGAGGATTTTTCTGACTGAATGAGTGGTCAAACATTGCTCCTGGAACTTCCAGCAGATTTTCCTTGGAGTATTCCTCACCAGCTCAGGGGATGTGCGAACCCAGATCTGTTAAAATAAAGAAAACCCACGGGAAGCTTTCCTGGGACCACTGCTGCACCTTTCTGATGTGTGCACCCCAATCCTCAGCACTTTAGAATTTGCTCTCTCCTTTTATTTTTTTTCTTATTTTTTTTTCCTGCTGGCCAAATATTTCAAACATTTTCCTTGTACAAATGTGYCCTTGTGGGGGAAAAGTCCACTAGTAACAGAGTAGTTGCATCTTGTCAGGACCAGACTTTAATGGCTGTTTGAATTTTAACTACTGTTTGCTAACTATTTCTGTTCAGGCCAGCTAAGAGCGTAATAAAAGCCATTAAATCCTGAAGAAGTGGCCCCAGTGTAGCTGCAGGGTGTAAAACCAGGTCTGATCTGAATTTATCCACTGCAAAGCCCAGCCTGTGACCCTCACCAAAGTTTTGGAGCTGGAAACTTTTCTGTTTTCCAGAGAATTGCCTAGAAGAATAAAGAACACCCTTTTGTGCCCAAGGGAAGGCTGAGCAGGGCCTGCAGGTAACACKACACACRAAAATWCATTTTCCTGTTTGCAGGGTGAATKAAGACATTGTCAAATATTYCTGAAATACCTGGGACAATGCAAGGCATTTCTGGAGAATCTTCCCACCAGAGCCATGCAGAATCGAGTGATCCTCAATTTTCCCTCGGATGTTTGCAGTTTTACAGACAGCGAGGGATACAACAAAATGATTCCCATCGCTCCTTTCCTCCATCCCAGCTCTTTGCTGGCTGCATTCCTTGGGACAGCTTTGGTGACCTTGTGAAAACACMATCTTGGTTATTAAAAGCAGCTCAGAAACCCCCCTGGGCACCGTGAAAYGCCTCACCTGCAATTCCTCAAATATTTTCCACCGCTGTTAATTCCTTTAGGTGTGCAGAGGCCTCGCACATGGCTGCTCCACTAAATAGATATCATCTGGAGGGAGCTGGATGTAACATTTTGGCACCAAATCACCGGGATATAGAACACCTAGAAGGATTATTTGTGGGTTTATCAACACCCCGAGTGATTTCCTGGGATGGCTCCTCTGGAGGGAGCAAAGCCAGATTTGAGCAGGAAACGGAACTTTCCCCGGTGTTGGAGGTCAAGGTGAGCTCAGCTCCTCGCAGAGACAGATGTTGAATTCACACCAAGAGATTTTAGGGGAGTTTCAGAGGTTTTGGGATCCGTGGTTTTGGCCAAGCTCAGTCTTTAATCAGAAACGCCATCCCTGGGAAATGCACACGGAATGAGAGGTGCGGGAGCTGCTCTGGTGGCCATTTATTCCCAAAACACATTTATTCCCAGAACACATTTATTCCCAAAATACATTTATTCCCAGAACACATTTATTCCCAGAACACAAGTGGATAATCTCCTCCAACGCACGAGAAAACCGTTTTTGCCACCCCCATTTTATTTTTTACAACTCTGTAGGTTTGTTTTGCATTGATAAGGAAAACAGTTGGGTCGGGATTGTCGGGACAAGCGTTGAGTTCCCAAAAAAACAAAACTCAGGACTTTTCCAGTTTGTCAGTCATGGCCTCCCCTAAAGCAGCCGTTGCTATAAATGATATGATAATGATAAATATGYTCTCCAGGAAATATTTTGTGCAGCTTTTAATTACTTTTATTAGAAATGCAATGATTAAAGTGATTAGAAGGGAATTTAGAAAAGAGCTTCTTCAAGAAATTCTCACACGTTCGTTCAGTGACACTGGTTTGGGGTTTTGTATCCTCTTTTAAAGGTCTGAAACAGCCCCCAAAGTGCCCTTTTTGTGAAATGTGTGGGTTATCAAGCCTGGCCTGGGGGTAAACTGTGTCAGATATGCCTGAAAAATGTGGCTTTATGTGGTTTCACCTGCTGGAGTTTTCTCCTGGGAAAAGTGCTGAACTCCTTGCACAGAGCCAGGAATTCCCTAAAGAGAAAAGGGAACTGTTGAAATTTAAAAAAAAAATTAAAAAAACAGAAAAAACAAAACCTTGTGAAGAGGTGGCAGCCTGGCCACAGGGAAGTTGCTGGGCTATTTATTTGTTTAATAAAAACAAACCCTTCAGATAACARCCAATTTACCAGATCTCATTGCAGGCCCCATTAAAAATCTGATTATGGTGATGTGTTGTGCAAACAGCATTTATGAATACTTGTAACAATGAATTTGGCTACTAAATGTTGCCTCTTTAGGGCAGGTAAATATAATTAGGGTTTTTATATGTGGGTGAGCRCTGGGGTTGGCCACAGTCGTGTGAAACCTGGAGCTGACCCCAGGCTCCTTTTCCAGCTCTGTACAGGAAAGGAATTTACTGAAATAAAACATTTTCCACCCACTGGATATGCCACAAATTAGAAAAATTAAAGTAAGGCAGGTGAAAGGGAAAGGAACCATCTCAAAAACTGTAAAGGGGTGAGAGTATTCAGTATTCAGCAGGGAAAATTTTCTCAAACTATTTCTAAAGCTGCAAGAGACTGCAGAGAGAAATGAGAGAGGTCACATCTCTGGGGACATTTGAAATTTTAACCAAAGCAGCCCAGAGCCCAGGGCAGAGCAAGGGGAACTCTCCTGGGGCTGTCAGGGGCTCTTGGTGGCGTTCAGAGCCATTTCCATCTCCACAACAACTGATGGAGGATTCCAATCACAATTCTGTGATTTGGCAGCTGTCAGTGAAGGAGAGGGAAGAGTTTCCTGCCGAGAGAGAAATCTTCCTTGCAAGGTGAGGAATCCACGGGAGACAAATGCCAACAGAACATTCCAGAGCTTCTCTCYTTATTGTGCTTGGCCTGGGGATTCCTGCGTCCAGCAATGCCACTGGGCCAGCCCAGGACACCACCAGCCTGTTCTGTCKAATAAAATTTTATTGTGTTGCCTTTCAAAATAACCATTCCTTCCCCAGCACTTTGAAAGTCAGGAAATCAGGAAAACACAGGCCTACAACTCGTTAAGGCTGCTGGAAGAGCTGCATGAAAGGATCTGACAATCTGGCTTGGCATTCTGGTTTCATTCCATTAATTGTTCTTTTTTTCTTAGTTTGATGAAGAGTTATCACCCCAAAATAGCCTCTGTTTCCACGAGAAAGTGCAAAGATTAAATTTGAAATAAGAAAAATCATAAAGTCTTATTATCTGCACAGTCATGCCATTTTTTTTTGATTATTTGCTTCATTTTTTCCAGTAACCTTCTAAAATTCTTTTTCTTGTCAGTTGTGCTGTCTCAAATCCCAGGAACACAGAAGGAAATGTGCAAGATCCCATGGAATATTGGGACCTGCAGGACAGGGGGCACCACAAGGATCTGATGGTCCTGCAGATGCTGGGATGAAAAGGAAATGAAGGATTTTATTTTCCAAGCAGTTTCCTGAAACCAGGATTTGGGTGGATGTGAGCAAAAAAATGGTTCATGGTTTGTGTTGTTCTTAATTCCTGTTTTAATCTTGAGTGAAGAAGAATTTTACTGGTACCTGCAGGGTAACTAAAACTGCAACAGCAAAAATGTAGATAAAGAGTAAAAATGGTATAAAATAGTATAAATGGTACAAAGAGTATAAATAATATAAATAAAGGTAGCAATAGTCTCATTTCAATATTCAATATCAATAATCAGAGAAATAGTGAGTTAATTTTGGTGTGTATTTTATCCCTCTGCAGGCAGAGGGGCTGTTGTGTTATCTGTTCCAAGATGATCTTATTTTGATTTTTGTGATTTTTATATCATCTCTTGCTTTGGAGTGCTCCAGATTGTCTTGTCTATGAGCACTGTGCTAATTAAGGGTTATCAATATTTTAATTATCACTTGTTTTATTGTCCAAAGCAGAGGTGCAGTCTTGCATTCCATGTGAGAATAGAATAAGGGTCAACATCATCCTCCAGAACCCTAAATATTAAACATTGTATTAAATTAAAATAAAAATTAATTTATTTGGAGCCTGTCATGTTTCAGATGGGCACAAATCGAGATGGAAAAAATTCCCTCTGTATATCAGGAATTGGAACTAAGTGACAAAAAGTGGTGGCTGCAGGAGTAAACTCTGAAAGGGTTTTTTTTGGGATTTCTGTGAGGTCTGAATGCCCCTGGACTGTGCTAAAGCAAAGCCATGATTGGTTTTCCACCAGCCAGAGTGGGAATTTCAGCCCCATTCCCTCCTGGATTCTGGAGTTCTCAGGTTCCGGCTTACACAACAGCAAAGAGCAGCTTTTCATCCCCAAAAATGGAAGTTAAATAAGGTTTGCCCCGAGTAGACAAAACAAGAAGATCCGTAGACGAACTGGAAACATCGAGATTTGAAAATTACCTGATAGGAAAAGGGAGGGGAGAGGGATCAAAGACGTCCCAGGGAATGAAAAATTCCTTTGCAGCGCTTCCTGTTCTCTCTGTTATGCTAAGCAAGGTAGGATTAGGTTTCAGCTGCCAAAAGAAATAACATTTGTAGATTTTTTTTGGTCTGGGGAAGTGGGATAGAAAGATTTAAGACAGCTTTTTCCGAACTATTTGCTTTTTGTCAAGCAGTCAAGTCTAGTTATTGTTATTAATTTGTATTACAGAACTACCARGCTGGGGCTGGGTTTGCAGAGTGTCTGGGGCTCTGCAAAAACCCAGGCAGGGGCTGGTGCCACCTCCCAGAGCTGACAGAAAATGTTTTTTGCCCTGATTTGTGCAGTTCCTCTCTCCTGGGTCAGAGCTGGGCAGTGCTGGAGAGCTGAGCTGACATCAAAAGTCAAATCTGCATTTTTTATCTAAACACCCTTGGGTATTCAGGTAAAAAATGCAGGTTGGGCTCTTCTTTCTTTACCCATTTTTTTATCTGAGCCACCTTGGGTTCAGATCCATCCCACCTTGCATCAACTCATTCCTCTCTTTAGGATCCTTAGGTTGGTTTGGGTTTCTCTCCTCATTTAAAACCTGAGCTCCTCTTCCAGCAGGAACCATTCCCACAAATCCCAATGGTTTAAATTCATCTCCAAGTGCCTGCATTAATCTTCAATAAACAGCCTGAACACGATGTGAAAAGGGAAAAGCAGAAGCTAAATGGCTTCTGAAAGGTCACACTCCTGGGTAGGGATGGGGGTTGTGCTCCACCCTCACCTTTTTCCAGGTGTCCTTTTCTCCCTGGAAAAGGGACAGGCAGGACAGCCCTGGGGAAAATCTGTGTTTGCATCAGTCCTGTCACTGAGCTCACCCAATCCAGCTGCACCCTTTGCTTTGCATTCATCCTGCACCTTTGATTTTTTTTTTCCTCTCTGCTCTTGGGTAAAGAAAATTCTGGAAGAAAACTTCTTGCTGAGGCAGATTCCCTCAGCACAGCACAGAAAAGGACAGGGAAACTCATCTTACATTTCTTCTGGTTGCTGGGTTGGTGTGGTGGGAATACTGGCTTTGAAATCATGAATATTTGCTTTTAAATAATGTTATTTGTGTGTGCTCTTAATATGAATAATATCATATGTGGTGGCTCAAAACTGGTCTGTGCAGGGAAGGATTCACTTGCTCAAATCTGTTTTTTTCCATTTGCCATGACATTAATTGACATGGAGAAGAATAGAATTGAACTTTAGCCCAAGTAATGCATGGAAGGAAATTGGAATGATGATTAAGAGTGAAAGTTTAAGCAGTTACTCAAAGACAATCAAAGAGTAACTGTTTGTTGTGTTGTGCAATTAGATATTGCATTATTTAAGATTCCCATGATTTTTATGGCTCCATGAGCAGGGGATGATGGAGAGATGATGATAATGTGACCAAGGGACACTTCCAAAGCTTCCATCACATCCAGACAGCTTCAGCCACTTCATTCCCTCACTGAGGAATCCTGGAATGAAGGGGAGCATTGGTGGCATTAATTGATATTTATTGGAATATTGTCAGTACAGGTCTGAGTGACCCCAAAAATCTGAATCAGAGCACAGAAAAAAATGAATGAAGAGTTGGCTGATTGCAGGAAATGGAAAGCTTGGCTATGAATGAAGTGGGAATTCTTTTGGGAAGCTTTGAGCCCGTTCCCACAATGGCCAGATTCAGATGCTGCAATTTACCCAAAGATTAAGAGATAAACAGGCAAAGAAAGCAGAACAAACCACAAACCTCTGAAAAAATGGAGGAATTGGCAAGTTGATAAAGAACCTTGTGTCTGTTCAAAGGTGACCTGGGTCAGCAGAGGATGAATTTGTCATCGTTTTTTTTTATTGGGAGTTTAATGTTTGTTAAGAGCTCGCAAAGATTTCTGTTTCCTGAGCAGTTTTTTCCCCCAAATCTGGCAATTCTACAAAGCACCCATTGGAGTTTAAATGATCTGCCTGGCGTGTTCTGGGTGCCACAGATGGTGGCATCAAAAGGGGAAGGGGAGCTTTGAAGATGCAGAATTTGTCAGGGAGCCACGGGAACAGGGAGACCTGGAATTCTCGGGAGGGGACACTCTGCAAACAGGGACAAACAGGGGACAAATTCATGGCTTTCTGCTGGATAATCCCTTAGGCCAGTCCCAAGCTCAGCTCAGCTTCAGAGCTGCAGTGGTTCTGGAAAAAAAGTAAAAAAGGAGCTTCTCAGAAGGGTTTTCCAGAGAAAAAGGTGGCAAAGGAGGTGGCTCAGTTCTGGTTTTCCTATATTAAAAGGAAATTAATCCCTGAGTTAACTCCTGGCCCTGCTGCTGTGACAGCCAGCAGCAAAATTCCAGTCCAGCAGGACCTGGAGCCCTGCAGTGGTTTTGGTTCATTGATTAGTCGGGTTTTGGGGTTTTCTTGGGTGTGTTTTTTTTGGGATTCCAGTCCCAAACCCATTCTTCTGGCACTAAAGGGTAGGATACCGTGGATTTCACCTTATTCTGCTTCAGAGACACAGCAACAGAAAGCAGAAAAACCTCATTTTCCAGCACCACTGCCCCATCCACGCTCGGTGCTGTTATCCTGACAATAAATAACTTAGACTTTCTTGGGGAAAAAGGTCCAAAGTAGGAACTGCCTTTCAAAAATGCCTCACTCCAGCTTCATATTTCCCACAGCAAAGGCCTCCTTTGTGTCCCAGCAACCAAAATCCACAGATAATAACAGAAATACATCCCATGATATGATCAGGGCTTCTTTTTCAGCATCTAATGATGTTAAAATAAATGGAATTATGTTTCTTTTCCTTTTTTTTGAAGTCAGTAAATGCCCAAAGAGGATTTGCCCCATTTCTACAATGTGCTTAAGGGCTTAGAGTGCACGATCAAATGGAGATTTATTACGGGCATGAGGGCTGGCATCAGGCAGCCTCTGCTCCGAGCTGCTCAGGGCCTTTTTATTCTGCTCCAGGAGGGTTTTTCCTCATCGTTCCCATCTTATTCATGATTCCTGAGGCCAGATGTGGCCTTGTACTTTGCAGAGGGTTTGTTTTTCTTTTTTTTTTAATTGCCTAGAAAAATAATTGCTTTACAACAAACAGCAAGGAAAGCTGGGGTTGTGGACAGGACCTGGAAAAGGTGGATTGGGGAAAATGCCACAGGAGCATCACTAGTGGGAAGTTTTTCTTACTTTTTTTTTGAGGATGTTCCCACCAAGTTTGGTGGATGTGGGATGAAATCACAGCTCCGTGTCTCTGATTCTCCCCCTCTGCTGGCAATGCTGTCCCTGCCTGCAAAAAAAAAACCCAAAAAAAAAAACCTGCAGGAATCCCAGAGCTGGGAACGCTCCCAGCTTGATCCAGGGGTGAAGCACCCGAAAAAAATGCAGAAAAATGAAAATCCAGGGAAGGATTGCGCAGCCTGAGCTGAGCCTGTTTGTTTTGTAGCTGTGGAGGGAGGGCTGATAACACCTGGCTGAGCAGACAGGGATGGTTGGAGCGCTCAGCAAAGGCTTTCACAACCCTTCCTGTGATAACCCACAACAGATTCATCACTAAACCAACAGAGCGTTTCATTATTCTTACATTTTGAAACGCAAAGTAAACAAAACGCAAGCTATCGATGCAGATTAGATTATTTCGCATCCTTTTGAAAGGCACTGCAATGCACAGAATATACAGCGCTGAAATATCCCTTAGAAATCTTAAAAATTCCGATTTTTAAAGCGCAGGAAGATGGGATGGTTGCAGCTGAAACTTTGAGCTTGTTGTGCACACAATGTGAATGCTTCATCTGTCAGGAACATTTTCCTGCTCCTGTTTCTCAGCCCTTCTTGATGAAGATTTCATTTTAGCTCTTAATCTGCTCCGCACAATCCTTTGCTTTGTTCAGCACAAAGGCTTAAAAGCTGCCAAAAGTAAATGAGAAACTATTGGAGGTGGAAACTTTTCCGCCAGTGTTTAGAAATTCCCTCTCTCCACGGGATGAGCTTTAAGGTCCCTTCCAACCCAAATCATCCCATGATCATATGAAACGGTCTCAGCCAAAAAATTGAATTATTAATGTTCAAGAGATGTGTGTTGGACAAATTAATTCTCACCTCCATCAACCCAAATGAGAGTTTTATTAAATTGTGAGTCTGCTAAGTTTTCTTCTGATACAATTCCATGAACAGAAGCAATTTTTGAGAGGAGGGGAAAGCACCACCAATATTTTACCAAAAGTAGTTTCCAGGTAATCTTTTCTGCTAACTGAAAGAAAAAAAAACACCTTTTCTCTGTATTCTTTTAGTACTGATGAAAGGGCTTAGCAAGAGCCTTCAGGCAAAGGATTTGCCCGTCGGGGCCTTGGGCACATTTTCAAAACTCAGACACTTCCACCTTGTCTTTTATTCCCGGCTCGAATTCCCCAAATCCTCTTAAGTTAATTTGTTTTCCAGCACAAACCCCTATGAAACCTAAACCGCCAGAAGGGCAGTTAGG
>NW_026624495.1:0-58004 GCF_030028575.1 Malurus melanocephalus
ACATTTTCAGCATTATCTATATGCTTTTTTATTTCTGTGTTACTGTAGGTAATAATCAAAACAGTTACATACTTGCTTTCTATCGCAACCAAATTGTTTTACAATAAAACATAGRTATATATATATAAAAATATCTATATTGGAACTACCAAAAATTCAGTGTTTTTTTCACTCTAATCTGCTCCAAGGGGGATATATTGACAGGAACCTGAATTGCCTTTGCCTTAAGGGGCAGATCATAACATGTTCCATCTCCTGTTTCAGTGATTTTTCATATTGTGCTCTGCATTAATGGCCTTTTTACAGTTGTCTTTTATCCTGCTGCTGAAATGTACTCTGCTAACTGGCTTTTTTTTTAAGAAACTCAGTTTTTCCCAGTTACAAGACAAACTCTATGCTTTCAATTCAGAATATTTGATCTCAAAAAGATTTGCTTAGAAAATAAATGAAAACGTGGTGTATGCCATTGCTTAGGATTAATATGACTGTGAAATACTTTAAAATATAATATGTAATWGTTCACATATTTAGTGTGTAGTGTGTAATGTTTTATGTTTTTCACCAGCTTTTGCCATGCTATAAATTGATTTATGTACCTTTAAAAAGAACTTTGATGATTGGAACATGCTGATGTATTCTGTATTTACAGGTGCATTTTTTTTTTTAATGCCAAATGCTGCTAACTCCCCTTGAAATGAGTGTAAGAAGTTACCTCAATAGCTAACATTTGACTTGTCTTTCTTTATGAAATGAAGATTTAAAATACGATTTCCTCGCTGCTGTAGTTACCTCTCTGTTCTTGCTGTCTCAGCTTATTTCAATTACACACTTCTGTTTTCATTAACATATCTATATTTCTGGGAGCGAAATGCAAATGTTCTGACATGAGTTGCAAGTGCCTCACACTTAGAAGATTTTTTTCTTTTTTTGCTTAATGGGCAATAGTGGGTCTGGATAAACATATTTTTAACTGTAGAAAGACCTATGGTTCCTTTACTGCAAAACTATAATATGATCATGAGAGAAACCATCTTTGTTGGATTAAAATCAATCTATAACGTGGAAAAATATGAATATTTTGAAATGGTATAWACAAAACTCCAGTTGKAAAATRCCARTTATTGGAAATGTTATGAACAAAACTGCAGTTGGAAAATATCAGTTATTTAAAACATTATGACCAAAACTCCAGTTGGAAAATACCAATTATTTGAAATGTTATGAACAAAACTCYRGTTGGAAAAYACCAATTAYTTSWAATGTTATRAACAAAACTCTGTGCGAAGTGTGTGTACTCACCTCTGTAGATGTTATACATAAAAGGCTGGACACTGTATGATGTTTTGTAAATTGTGGGGGTTTTTTTTAGGAAAAAAAAGATATTTAAGTGTTCTTTTCTGCAGGAGTCGCAGCTGAAGGCTCTGAAGGACACGGTGCAGCTGTGCCTGTCGTCGGTGCTGCGCCATCAGCCCCCCACCATCAACCTCGTCCCCTCCAAACCRGCAGAGAAACTCCCTGCCCCCATCACCAAGGGCTCCAAAGCTCCTGTCCAAGTGACAAACACCAAGGTAGGACTTCTCTCTTGCCTGTTTTTTTTATTTTTAATATCTTGGAAAGTTTGTCCTGTGAGAGCGTCAAAGCGGAACTAAGGAGGATTTCAAATTCATTGGAAGATTAGGATGAATTCGGAGGATAATTCTAAGCCTGTTTCTCATGTCAATAAATTGGGTTTTTAGCTGGGAAGCTGCTGTTTTTTTTGCTGAATAGCAAAATTCTTTCTGTCACTCGGTAAATGGATCRTGTCTGCACAACAAATCTGCAAAGAAGATGGATTTGCACTTAAAATAAATGAGGATTCTGCTCAGAGGATCATTTACCTGTCAGGCACTGACAGTGAGTTTGTGGTAATACAGCATTAAACAGCAATGTGGGGTTTGCTTATCATGGTTTCTTTCAATGAAAAAAGGTTCTATATAAACCTTAAAATAATCTGGGACCCCCAAATCAAAATTGCCATAATGGATCCATGGACTTGACAATAGGCCATAGGGAATATTCCTGTCTTGCACAATGAGAAGGCAGTTTCACAGAAAGCATGAGCAAAAAAAATCCTGAACAGTGTTTGGAGTCAATAAACTCAAACATCATAATACAGGTAAGATTTACAGTGGCTAGCAATGTAATTTTCATCTCCAGGGTTGCATTTTGCTGTTGAGTTCGACTGATTTAATAGATATATCTAGAAGAAATCTGTAATTTCAAAGAAAAGAAGCTTTACAGAAGAATGACTGAAGGACACTTCAATGTCCTCATTAAATTCCAAACTGAAATATAAATAGGAATTGTTACCTTGCAGCCAGTTTGTGTTGGTATTCACTGCTAGTGCACAGGCTGAAGCCAAAAATTGGTAATCTTTCTGTATGTAATCAAAATCAAAACACAATTTCAGAAACYTACCAACAGTTTTACAGGAAGAATGCATCATTCCCAAAAATTACTACCTCTGGAAAAAAAAAAATCACTGCATTAATTATCAGCAGCACATGGGTGTGACTRTTCATTTAGGTGAAGATCACTGGATTTGTATTAAAAACCAATTTTCCTTCTACCCCCAGTCTCTGAGCCCATGTTGGAGTAATATTTTGGCATTACTGAAAATTTCCTTTCTTCATTGTRTCATCATGCACATTAAGGGCAGAAGAACCCCCTGTGGACAGCTTGTCCTTCCTGGTGTAATATTTGCCACATAGATTATGCTATACAAATTTTGAGATATACCTTGATAGTTTTATCCTACCAGTTTACCACTTGTATAAAAACTCCTAGAGAGTGTTTTCATCCATGCATTTCAGCAAAATTCAGCAAAAAAAGGAGCTATAAAGCTGTAACTCACACCTTCTTTCCTATTTTGCATGTTGAGATCCAGCATAACTGAAATCCAGATTTTCCCTGTTCTTACATGGACATTCATTAGGAAAAGAAACAAATGAAAAAACAAGCAGGTAACTCTCACTCTGAAATTCAGTCAACTAGACAGAATTCTAACCATCCCTTGTTCTCTATAAACCTTAAGCATATTTTGGGTTTTAGGTAAAAGAGAGCTGAACAGATAAAATCTTACAGGACAGTAAATTTCCTTACAGAATAATTTAACATCTGACATTGTATTGTCATTGCTGACTACTTCTAGTGACACCTGACTGCACTGTCCAGTCCATTACTATTTGTGATTTAAATATGTGAGTCAAGCTCTTTCCAAAGACATGGAATGATGCAGTTTTTATTTTTAACAGCCTGCATGGAAATGTCTTTCCCTGTCAAGCCAATGTGCCACAACTGAATTCAGTGGAGCCCTGGCAAATTAAACACTGGCATGTAATCTAGGCAGCAGCCCAAAATTATGAAGAAAAAGGACACAGTTCAAGTGTCAAGTTAAAAAAACTTAGGCCAGAGTTATGAGAAAAAATGTGATTAAAGAATCAGTGCTGAAAAAAACATGTTACTAAACACTATGTCCAACAGCTGCCTCTTTGCCTTGTAAATCCTGCCAGCTCTCATAATGAAAATTGTCACTATCTTAATGAAATTAGAGTTTAGARTGCCTTTCATTATTCACATTTACCACAGGAATCATTAGGCATAGAATYAATAGCAATGGAAAGGTTTGAAAGGAAGAGAAATAATTAAAACTTAAGGCCTTCCAATTACAGTCTTTTTTTAAATTTAATTTTCTTCTTTCATTTCAAATTTTATAGTACAACTACCTACTTAATATTTCACTGATCACTTAATGCAAAGGGTCCTAGGAGCAGCACCTCTTAAGCAGGTGACCAAATGCGATGCTGCGAGATCTGAACTCAGGATCAAATCCTGTAAAACTACACAAATATTTTCTTTCAAGCCTGGGCCAGGATGGAAAATTAATCTCAGAAAAACATCAGCATAAAGGTCATAGAAAAATGCTGCACTTGGGGATTAAATAGAGGCAAGGGAAGCCTTATAGGAAGCCCTTCCTTTTGTGAGTGACCCTTCTCAGCTTCCCCTGCAATTGCTCTGGTTGTGCCTGGGACAAATTTGAGCAAATCTCAAATCTCAAATTGTGATCAACAGCTTCCCCACAGCAGTAAGCTCTCCCCCAAATCCATCAGATATATTCAGCTCACATGTTGCTGCATCATCAGAAGCCGTGCTGGCTTTTGGCAAATATTTCTATCATCAGCCCAGCTGACTTCAAAGAAAGCAAACAGAGCAGCAGTAGAGCATTTCTCTCATCTATCAAATTCAGAAGAATGTTGATTTAATRTAACATTACCTAGGGAGTAGCAGAGATCTAATAGGACTTGTTAAATTTTCCAACTGGATTATATGAAGTGTAGTTCAGTTGTTTTTTAAGGCACAAACTTTCGTTATGTTGGTACACACTCAAAAAAATAGATGTTTTACAAATACGCTTTCCTCTTTAAATGTCAGCCAAATGATTAAACAAGAGACAGAAGCTGCAGACAGCTGTGGGAACACCTACGTGGTTACAAACAAAACCCCAACAGATGATGACAGAACACAAATATTTCAGCAGTTTCACTGGTTGCTTGTATGGGATGYGCTGGTGCTGATGACAAGACTGAAATCTTACATTGCTTTTTACAAGATGTAATTTCCATTTCCATTGGCTCAGTTTACAGATTCTTGCACATGTACAAATTTTAGTCTGGTATTTATGTTAGCATATTGTGATTGAATTTGCTGGATGAAGARGAATATTGGCTGTTTTTAGCAAAGGAATGCCTGTTTGGGTTTTGGCAGAATGAGAAGCCAAGTCTGCCTTAAATTCACTTTACAGTTACGCCCGCTACAAAAACAGAGTAGGTGAACACTCGGCTAAATTCCTACAGGTAATCAATGAGAAATTAGGAATATGCCTGATGCTAAATACGTTGTTTTTTATTGTGCTACCACAAAATTATGCAGCACAGGTGCTCTTGCAAATGGTGCTCATTTGGAAAACGTTCACGTGCAGTGACCCACAAAGTTGGATCGCAGGATTTCGTGGTGGTGTCGTGCTGCAGTGCAGTTTCAAGTGATGTTGGAAGAGCATCTGTTCACAAATTTCCATCGTTTTTCTTGTATTACAGAGTACATCCACATGTGTGCAGCTGCAGATCTTTTATCTTTTTTCTGCAGGAAATTAAAAAGTGTCTTTTTCATTAAGATTCTTTCTTGCAACTGCTCAAAAGTGTGCAGCAGTCGAATTGCCCTGCACACAGCATGCACCTGAATATCCTCCATGGCAAGCTGTTCATAAATTCCAGACTTACACAGGTTACTTCTCTTACCACCACTCTGCATCAATCCATACCTTAAATTATTTATTTTCTTTGCCTAGTTTGTTTTTAAGTACACTCTCAGGTGTGCGTGCACTGAGCACGACTTAGAACTACTTGGATTTTTTGATGTTGGCCATTATTGATTAAAATATAATGTGGGCTGTAAATGTTTARCCTCAGTGGGCTACAAAACTGTGTGACACATGGAGTTCTCTTTAGTGAGAATTTTCCTGAACAGCCAGCCTAAACAACTGACTCCAATAATTGCAGGTTTTCATTGTCTCGTATATTTTATACCAACGTATGGTRTGCAACAAGAGGATAATAATGTTTTGTCCACAGTTTCATAGAAATTAGTATTTRTTACTTCCACAGTGTTAGCACAAGRAAAATAYTCCTAAATTCTGTTTTAAGTTAGGTAATTATATCCTTTTCTCTTGTATAATCTTACCAGATCTTTGGTTTGTTCCCTTTTGTTTAATCTTCTCTAGGCATATGACTTAGATATTCTCTCTTTTGTTTGCAGTTAAATAGAAGTAAATACATCATTCTGATTCTGTTGAAAACCGAGGTACAGTGAATCATCACAGAGCTGCTCTTACTGATCCAGAAAAAAATGGTTGTGTACATTTTCACGAGGGTTTTTACACCCTCAGCTGCAGGGAAATAYAAATAAGAAACTGCAGTTGTTCCGAGGAAGTGAGGCAACTGAAAGCATTGGCCTAAGTTCTACTAGAAAACTGAAATTATCTCAAATATGCAATGCTTTCAAAACAAGCTGTATTAGAAACAAAAAAAAAAAGCAGTATTCAGTGCACAATAATGAACACAGGGAATTTCTTTTTATGTGTAGCTAGACTTTTCTGGAATGGCTTTAAATTGCTTTAAATTGGCATCCACTGTGTATTTAAATGCCCTGGAATAGCCCTCCAGCTGTTTCAATAGTAGACCATTACAAATAGTGTTTGAAAACTTCAAGATATCTTCCCTAACTCTTGACAAATGAAACTTTTAATTTATTTTTTCTTTTGGAATTGGTGGTTTTTGGGTTTTTTTAGTAATAGATATAGGACGCCAGAATACTTACAAAGCAAAAATTTAAACCAATAATGTATCTCATGTCCAACATAATATATTGCTAGGAGGCAGCTGCATGTATGAGGGAAAATTCTGCACTCTTAGAAATGTTATGAAAATAATGATTCAGGAAATTGGCATCCAGATATGTCATCTATCATCCCAAATGATCCATTTGAAAGAAAATTCATTTCACTTTGACAGACGATCAGCCATTTCAGGTTATTGTGGATGTTCATCTCAGAGCAACTCCTTTATGGCCAATACAAATGTCTGTGAAATGTGAAGAAAATGAGTTGTGATCTTTCAGCATCCATGCTGAAGATATCCTGACAATTTCCACTTCTATCAGGAAGTGGGGYTGTTCTAGATTATTTGCAAAAATTAGAGTTGKGCTCAATGCTTGGCACAAAAGTAARCAGCTATTTTCCACTTTAAAGATATTTGAATACAGTGCAAGTTGAACAAAAAAAGAAAATAACTATAAGGGCAAACATGTTTACTTTAGAAACAGTCTGTARAAGTTTTAATATCTGCTACAGTATAGGATTTGCAATCCTTTGAAAAGAATTGTCCTATATAATTATATCTCTGTAGATGTGCATTAAATAGATGTAGAAACTAAAGTGTTTCTCTCCCACTTACTGCTGAATAATACTGACTGTGTAACAGAGAAAAACTGGTTATGTGTGCTGTAAAACATGCCAGATGTGTGCCTGTGTCCACTGAGTATCACACTCACAGAAATAAGTGTTTTATTACTGGTTTTTGTCTTGTCTTCTCATTTATTTTTGCGTGTGAGTCACTGTGGAAGATTTTTAAATCAGGATATAAAGAAAAGAAATGCAAATTTTTTAATATACTATGAATATATATTAATTACACATTTTTGAATAATAGATACTCAGTTACTTTGCAATGTCTCAAATGTGGAATAAGGTTTTTCAAGGTCCTGTACTGTCAGGTAGGAGGAATGCCTGGAGAAGTCCTYCCCTCCARGGCTTGGAAACGTCTTTTGTCCTCCCTAAGACCCAGTCATTAAGGTAATTAATGTGTATTAATGCCCATTAGTSTATTTTAGCAACAAAATGGGAACAAAATCACCTAAGAAGGGGAAAAAAAGGAGAAATCCTAACCCACAAACCCACCCAAGCCTATGATTCTGTGAAACTTGTAGGGGTGGGAGGAGAACTCCAAGGACTGTAACACAATTACATGCAATTCAAAATGATGTGAGCTTTTGCAGCTGCAAATTATGCTACTCAAAAAAGAGGGGTGAAGGAAAGGGTTGGAGATTTAAGAGCTTTTTCTTGGCCAAAATTAATAAATGAGGCATTACATGGTGGCTGGCCTGCATGTGTGTGTGCACAATGCACTGACAAAGTCACTGGTTCCCAGGAGCTTTTTTGGGGTTTTTTTTTGTTTGTTTTTTTGTTTGGTTGGTTGGTTTTTGGTGGGTTTTTGGGGTTTTTTTNTTTTTTTTGTTTTTTTCTTTTTGGTGTGGAAATTGATTATCACGAGAAAGCCATAGTGTAGAGAAGAGTAATTTGTGACAGTGTAAGCAGCAGGAAATGATTGCATTGATGTGACCCATATTGGTGCTGGCAGGTGATGATCTGGCAAGCAATCCTRTCCATAGCCTCTGGCATCTCCAGTGAAAAACTGCTGGCTACAGAGKAAGGGTTGTGCAGTCTGCCAAAAAATCATGTGAGAAGAAAAAAGAGCCAGTAAGATTATTTCTGATACAGGAAATAATTGAGCTGCGTATCAAAGTCAAAAAAAAATCTTTTGAAAGGTGGAATTTGCTCGACCTAATTTTGCTGTTTTATTTATAACAACAGTGCAGAACTTGAGAAGTAAAATTGTTTGATATTAGAAATGAAAAATAAATACAGCATAACTGAAGGATATTTCAAAGGCRTGAAGGAGAACTGGGCTCTTTTTTATTCCACTGCAGACTTTGGAGGAGATCTCAAAGAAATAAAGAGTTTGGTTTGCWTCTCTTGAAGTATCTTGCAAGTTTTGCTGCAGACAAAGCATTCATCAAGTTTAATTGCCTCTGCAAACATAAATCTTCAATTTGAACAATTATTTCAAGTTTCCGACATGCAAAGCTTGGGTTTTAGTCAAACTTGTATGGTAACTGTATGTGTTATGATGCTGTAGCTTCTGAATTATTTCAAAGGAAAAAAAAAAAAGATTCCTGCCCCTGCAGCAGTCTGTCCTGAGTGGAGAGAAAGGCATGAAAAGGAACATTTTTGCCACCTTATAGCCTGGGAGGTCCCAACATGTCAACTCAGCCTCAGCTTTTCCCAGAATCCACAAGAGTCACAGGAACAGGAGTTCTGAAAATGCCTCTTTTCMCCCCTCCTTTGGCATTTAGATAGAATATCTTAATTAAGTATATGGAGGTAATYATCTGCAAGGGAGTGCTCTATTGAGAATGTCTGTTAAGACATTMCCTGTATAAAATTTGCTGGAAATGCAGTATTTAAAGTAGTTAACAGTTTGCAGTGCATGACCTCTTAGTTTTTCATTGCCATCCTGAATTTTCAAATGGGATTTATTTCATATTTTATCTCAATTATATTAATGTTTAAATTTTTTTTTTTCAGGTGTGGAAAAACGTCTCAGCAGAGAAAGAGAATTTCCACGTGGCCTCGAAAAAGGAAGAAAACCAGAGCACCCAGGAGTGTGATTCTCAAGATGTAAGATTAGCTGATGTGAAAAACAGGATCTAATCTAAGCTGTATGAAAACATTCATGCTTTAGGCAGCTRTCAGTGGGACTTCTCCTATTTGAGATGGTGAACATATTTCATAAGCCAGCTGTGTTCTGTATTAAAGTGCCAAGGAGCAAATGCTCTTTGCTGGGAKTCTGTGCATATTTATTATCTGGGATTCTTTTAAAAAATATTTGATAGCACTGATGGAGCTGTTCAGGAAGAGCAGTGGTGCAAAGTGTGTCATTTTCTGTTTAACCATTTCAAGAATTTGTTTGTTCCCAGTTGAAGCTCTGCCTGCATTACGGTGAGATGCAAAAACCTTGTTTACATCTCTTCATATTTATTATTAATTTCTTTATTACTGATAATGAGGTACAGATGCTTCACTTAATAAAGCAAAACCTTTGGGGAGGTTTAAGAGATGATGGCACAGTGGTTGAGAAGATGCAACACCRTTCACTGCCAGTCTAGAAAAGCTGCAAACTGTGTTTTTGTGTCTTAGCTCTGACAGAAAATGAAATCTGGTGCTGTTACTGAGACAATGCACTCAAACAGCATCCCATSAACTCTTAACAGAAATCTCAAATGYRWGTGTTGTGGCTGTAGTTATAAAGATAAAAACAGAACAGGAARAAAGCAGGTTTGCAAAGTCTGTATTTGACAAAACTTCTTTCATGGAGGAAAAAAGTAGTAAAATCAAAGAAAGCATACCTTMGGGATATTTAATTTAACTGTGCCTTGCTAGATAATGTTCCTTATTGTAAAATTAAGCAGGCAATGGTTTTCCCAGTTTTATCTTTCTTCTGAACGTGTTGCTGTTATTAATTCATTTTTCTACTGAAAAATGGGAATTACGTAATATTCATAGTTCATTCTGTTCACATTAAAAAAAAATCAGTCTGGGACTCACACTAAAACACAACACTGTGCTGGTGGAGTCTCTTGAAGGRATGGCTTTGACAGCAAAGTTACAAAAAATATTGTGAGGACAACCATATCTCCAAGCAAAGAAGGCATAAATAGTGTGGTATTTATGCCAATCAGAAACAGCATTTTTGTGTAATTTGTACAAACACAGGGAACATGTTCTCCCTGTATGTGAGACTTCTATGTATTCTTTAAAATTTATATATATATGTAATTTTTTTCCTATAATGCATATAAAAATATGATGCCATCATGGGAGAATAAAACATCACAGTTTGTCACAATACCCTGATTTCACTTTAAATACCACAGAAGCATTGAAAGTAATAAAAATGAGAAAATCTTCTTCTAACTTGACGGATTGATTAAAGAAAAGCAATAATATTTTCAAAGAAAACAAGTGCATGAAATACRTTTTTCATAACAGTTCTAACTATTTTACAAGGCCCATCCTTGTACACTTTTCATCCTGTGGATTGCTCACAGGGGTAGCTAAAGGTAATTTTCCCAGATGTTGTTGAAGTTAAAACTATTTTCTTTATCTTGTACACACTGTCCACCTGAACTTAGGCTAACATGGATGTAAAAATAGTGCAGGTGATGACACTGGGATAAAAACCTCTTCCTCATCATCACCATCATCATCATTATCTCACATTAAGACAGAGAGAGAAGGAAGAATTCAAATTATTCCCTTTGAGAACTGAACTAAAAATTCTCTTTCCATAATTAACCTTCATACACCGACATTAGAGATACCACCACTTCTGMAAGAACTGGAAGGAATTTATTCTCCCAAAGGATGATATTACTTCAGTAATACAGAGCTGTCTGTGAATATCACTTTGAGAAAATTCAACATTTGGGAGGAGTTTTTATTGTATTTTTATCATTACTTGGCTCAGTGAAGTTTTTTTTTCTGAAGTTTTTGCAGCTGCTTAACTCCCAGTGAAGGAAGATTAAGGTTGGATGCTTAAAAACATATGACAGGTTCTAAGGCAGCATTTTTTAAAGAAAAATTAATGAAGATGTACTTAAGACTGTTGCTTAGAAACCTARTACTTCAGCAGTGCTTTCTTAGTACTTTCTCAATTAAAGGATCTTTACAAATCTTTACAAAGATCCTTTTATTGTGTTTCTGGTAAATAAAACATGATTTATGTTTTGGAAGAATTAGGGTAGTAAAGACTTAAGCAGTATTACAGATATTAAGGCAAAAAATAAAGCAGAATGGTTGGTTGCTGGTTCCAACTGGTATTTTTAAGTCAGTGTGGCTAGGCCTCTCTGTCTTAAATTYGTCATTTTTCTGCAATTTTGTGTTTATGGGTTTATGCCTGTTCACATTAATTAATGTAGTTTACATTAGAACAAATAGAAATGAAGATKTATTGACAAATGGGATACAGACTGGCAAATTTGGAAATTGGACACTGCTGATATTTATCTATAATGAACTTTGACACAGGACCAGTAACAGCCACAAGTAGGTGGGATATCCTGTGAGACATAATCTGAAATTTGTCAAAGATAACAAAAAAATAACTTTAATTTTCTTGTAAAAGTTTCCATTATTTMATTATTTTYMCTTTATTAGAGGCATCTTGTTAATSSTAYWTTTTCTTAGCCTTATCCAGAGGTGTTTTCCTATGTCTGGCTCCTAAAAGTCTTAGTGCAGAGCCAGAGTTCTGCACAGCTCCTTCCCCTGTATCTTTTCCCTTTCCTGTCCTCCCAAAAGCTTTTGGGATTTTGGCTTTTACACCAGAATTTCCTTTTTTCCCTTTTCATATCAAATAGTTCTTGTAACATATAATTTAAAGCCACCTATTTGGTATTGCTAAAACATCAAATAATTTATAAAATGCTTCRTTCTCTGTTCTCATCTTAGATTTTTTGCTCGTTGTCCTCCCAGAACCTTCTCTGATAAATAAAAGTGATATTGCTTTTATTTAGTGCCTTAATTTCCTGCAGTAAACAAACACTACATGTTCATTAATCATTGGGTGACAAAGGACATTGAGGATTGGAGCCAAACTTGTACACGTTTCTAAGCAACCACAGCATTTTGCTTCATTTTTTAAAATCAGTTTCAGCTGCAGGGCTTGATCACATTGTGCTCTCCAATTTTCCAGAGGGAGTAATAAGAGAAAAAAAGTAACCATTGTTATAACAAAATTTCAAACTAAGAAAATCCTGAAAGTAAATTCAGTTCTGTAAATGGGGACTCTGAAGGTCATATAAAGTTATTTAATCTGAGTTTAACCAGCCCTGTGATCTAAAAACAGGAGAATGACATGAAAAACAGCAGAGGTGTCTTGTGAAAAGGTGCACACACATTTCACACCTTGCTCTGCACCTTTCTTCTAAACAGCAAGGGTTAAAACAGATCTGTAACAAATTCATGAGCAAATCTGATAGAACATGTACTTGAATTAAAAAAAGTTCACTCTTTGGAAGAAAAGCAATTGATCCTTCTTTGGCAGAAATGGAGAAAGCTGCTTTTTGCCCAGTGTGTGTGTCTCTCAGAATATATTGAGGGACATACTTTACTGTTGAGTAATGTTGGTACAAGGTACAGGAATGCCTGCTTTTTTTCAGAGCTCCTCCCTGAAATGTTGAAATCTTGATTCAAAGCTTGGCACTATCCCAGTATCTCTTCCAGCAGGTACTTCTATAATCTCATCTCCATAAAATTTAAAAAAAAAAACCCCATCCTGACAACATTTCAACACCTTTCTTTTCCAGGAACAATTATTTTTGCTTTTTGATAGTTTCTACCATGTCAAGCTGTCATTATGTCCTTTTGTAATTACTGCACCTCACACAGGAGGGAATTTGAGAAGCAGAGCCACACAGATGAACATACAAAACAATCCTCTACTTGGCATAGAGGGAATTAGAAACAGTACCAAAAGTGTAGTATTTATTTCTTCAGGAAAACGAGGAATATTTTAGGAAATAATACAAASTAGTAATCTGTGACATTTGTATTGACAGGTTGCCAAGACATGTTTGGGGAATCGTAATGCTTCCACATCTCGTTTGAAGGCAGCAGAAACAGACACAAGCTTTCAGGTATTTTCTTCCAGAGTAAAAATTATTGGGGTTTTGCTAAAAGGTCTTGTGAAACATGGATTGAAGTGCATTCAGTTACACATTCTTCACTAAGTTCTGTCTCTGAAGAGAAGAGTGCTTAGTTCAGACTTCACTTCTGATTGCAGCTCGTGTTCAAAATGCTTTCTGGCTGGTAACAATTGGAAAAACTATGGAATGTTTGAGTATCTAGTACCCAAATGACTTAGGAATCAAATGTCAAATTTGATTGTGTGCTGTCTATAGCCCTGGAAGCAAAAGGGAGAGATTTCCAAAATAATCACACATCTGCAATTCTATGAAGCTGCATTGAGACTGGCACGGTTTTGCACTGTACAGGTTGTTAAATCTGCTTCTTTTATGGGGATCAGAACCCTTTCCTAGGCACAGTTGGCAAATCCCATATTCTGCTGCAGTAGTTYATGACTGGTACAACAGTTAAATAGAAATACAGCTCTATGTGCACTACTGTCATGGAATTTTAACATACTTTTAAAATTTTTGCTTATATGTATATATGTACTCCATACATCATGTTTACACTGATGCTGTTTTCATCTCTGCAGAAGTTGCACAGCCCTCCATGGACTAAACCTGAAGATAAAAACTCACCGGAAAAAAAGGAGAAAAAAACTGAAGAATCAGTTAGTACAAAAGACAAAAAACTCTAAATGCTACATTGAAATCTACATTGATCTACATTGAAAAATGCCAATCACATCCAACTTCATATTCTGTTAGGGCAAAGGCATGAAATGTCCCAGGTTTCTAAAGCATGCATTTTTCACTATTTTATGAATGTTTGTAAATTAGTCTAGAATAGACCAATTAGTACCTTCCAGCAATAATCCAAAATGGATGTTTGAAGAAATGCTTTGTAATGCAGTCCAGTTTTTGAACTCTTGTTCTACYTTATCAGTAATTGCATACTATAAATTACCTTATTTGTAAACAACAGTCATTCTCAAGTATTTTCTCAGTCTGTTCTATTTCACATAAYTTTATGGCAGATTAGGTTTTTAAATTAAGATTAAGGGGCACTCAGTGTGTGTGKGGGGAAAATATCTGTGTAACCATATTTGAATTACAATTCCTAAGTGCAACTGTAAAAAGGGAACTGTGGGGGGGGGTCCATGTACACTTACCTTTCAGTAATTCCATTTCAAATCTACTTACTTACACAATAAAAAAATGTTTATTTTGTTCTTTTTTATTTCTCACTGCTGTCTTAACCAGTCCATTTTTGAGCACTGAAGAGCTGACAGAATTGGAATTAAAGGGGTGGAGATAGAGAGGATCATTACTTTGGGGATTCAAGCAGAAATTTTCCCAGGTGGTTCTGAGCTGCAGTTTCAGAGCTTGGATGGCAGCCATGGRAAGGCAGTTTCATCCCTTATATTTGTGCTGATCTCAACGGATAAAATATACTTTAAAGGGTAAAGCCCTATTTGGTCTGCTACAGTTGCTCTTTGATCATTCCAGCACATTGATTGGAGTAAGCTCTGCCACTCGTGGATTCTCTCAGTTTCTCCTTGGTCACATATTSTATGACAAGAAAGCAGAAAGCAAGGGAGGAGAAGGGAGAGAGAATGTTTTTGCTTGTTTGGATATATGTCATTATTGGTCTAATCCATACCTTGCTGAGATGCAAATCTTTCAAGAACAGTAGAACAGTAAATTGTCTGAAGCAATGCTGTGCTCTCCTCTTGGAAGAACTGTTTTAAACAGTTGTAATTTGTAAACTCCCACCTTTATCTCAATGCTCACAGCAGCACAGTTTTTACTGGATTTAAAGTGGTTTGCTTATATTTATTGACTTATTCTTGCTTTGCATCAGTTTAAAAGCAAACAGACAAATCTTTTATTTCATTTAGTGGTGCTCTATCTTCAGTTTTAGCACTTAAGATTTTACCTCTCCTTCARTAGCTGGTGTGAATAATCTTTCACTCTGGCTCCTCTATTCAAATGTAGGKATTTGCAGAATGGTAGGTTTCTCTGCCTTGAGAAAACCCCATTTTAAAAAGRAAAAGCCTCATGAGCTGACCAAATGATGACAAAATGTTGCTTAACCAAGTCACACTGTTATTGAGAAAAAGACTGTCCRTGTTAAGGTCAAAAGAAATGAAATAGTGAGATAAAGCTGCCTCCTCCTGTGCAAACAGTSCATCATAGAGGTGACATCCTGTTCCAGGGAAACAGGAAGATGTACAGTTGCTGGAATTGTTTGTGGATCATATGAAACAGGGAAATAATTCCTGTTAAAACTGAAGGGCCACTCAAAACAGTGAAAGTTCTAGGAATTGAGTGGCACTGTGGGTATCAGGAAATGTTACCCAAAGCTCGACAGARTATTTTGGATTTTGCAGCATCTTGTAATAAGAGCGAAGCACAAATGTTTTTTGGACTGTTTGGATTTTGGAGACGACACATTCTGAATGGTGGACACATCTTAACCCCATTACACAAAGAGTTTAAATAATGAGTTGGAATGGGGCAGTGAAATCAAGCTGCCTTGGAGGTAGTAAAAGAGGCTGTACCAAGGATTTTGGATTTATGGCCCATGCAGAAAGGAGAAGTGGAGTTAAATGTCCCTAAATGAGTYGCATTGGAGTCCATGACAAAAACGGAAAAGAAAGCCCCTTTGGGCTTTTGGGGAAGAAAGCTGCTGGAGGCAGGACACAATTTACACCCCTCTAAAAGAAACAATTGTCAGCATGCTGKTGGACATTGCTGGAGACAGGACAACTTACAGTGGGACATGAGATAATGAAATAACTTTAGGGCTCTTTGTCCTGAAATTCCTGTCATGCAATGGATGGAGTTCTCTGAAAACCCATGGGATTGAGCATGCTCAGCAGTCAAGGATCGTAAAGTGGAAATGGTAAATTCAGAATAGAGCCAAGGTAAGAGTTGGCAGGGTAGCTGCTCTCTRTGATTGAGTGGCTGCTGCCCCCATCAGGGATCAAGAAATAATTCCTGATTCTGCAGCTGGACAGGAGTCCCCAGCACCATGGGGAGAACCCTGAGATCAATTAATGCCTTTTGAAAAGGARTATGTGTGGTTTTCTGATGGATCAGCTAAGTACAAAGGAGGAAAGATGTTTGGGAAAGGAGCAGCTGACCRTCCCCAGTCAGAGGAATTTCTGCAAACAAGGGGAGGAGGGAAAAGCAGCCAATTTGCTGGATTATGTCCTTCTTCCTCTCCTTTTTCCTTTGTCCTGCACTGTGGCTTTATTTTTTTGTTCATCTCACCTCTACCTTTGCCTGTACCTTTCTACATCTGCTGCTCACTGCTTCTCCATCATTGTCCTCTCCTAATCCTGTGTCCTGCTGCCCATCCCTCTCTTTCTCCATCCCTCTGCTCAACCTTGCCCATCTTCCCCCAACACCCATCTGCTGTGGTCATTTTCTCTGTCCTTGTTTCCCTCTTCGTTTCTGCATCCTCGTGTCCTTTATGTCTGTTCACCCCTCTGTCCTGCTCTTTTTCTCATTCTGGCCCAGTGTCYTGCTTGGCTTTTGGGACTCTCATAGGGGCTGCTTTCCTTTTTCTTGCTATCCCCCCATTAAAGAAAAAAGCAGTTTAGCAAAGACCTGCTGCTTCATGTTACAGACAGTTTGTGCAAGAAGAAAGGTCAAGCAATAGCCCAGGGGGGAAAAATRAGGCTGGAAAGTAGAAGAGAATTTGTTCAGGAAGAACTTTTCAGGAGCAGAGCCTCACCTTTCAGGATGGTTTTGGTGCAGCCCATTGTATGGTATTTCTAGGATCTGCAGGCTGTGGCAGCAGGGGACAATCTGAAGGCCCCCTCAAGTGTTAGCACCCTGAAAGGAGAGGAGAATGGTACGAAAATCAGAATTTTTCTATGAAATTACCAAAAATTTGGTGAAATCAAAACAACTCTTTAACACCAGCGTTGCTGTGAGGATCAGGCATTCTTTACCCAGCCAGATGCACAGTGGGCAGTTGGAGCAGCTGACCTGGTACAATGGGAATAAAAAACCCGAACTTTTGAGCTCTTTGTGCCAATACCAGTAATGTCTGAGCAGTCCCAGTGCCATTCCATCTGGATCCTGACTCTGAGAATGGAAGGATCCTGATGGTACCTCGAGCTGAGAAGGGAAGTGCAGATACAGAGTGTGTGCTCATAGCTTGATGGGTTCAGCTGGACCTTTTGTGAGCTGTATTTTTGCCAGATATTTCCAAGGTTGTGGCTTTAGTGTGCTCGTAGCTTGACGGGTTCAGCTGGACCTTTGGTGAGCTCTATTTTTGCCAGATATTTTCCAGCTTGTGGCTTTATTCCCTGAGACTGAAGGAATGTATTAGCACGGAGGAGCTCGTGTTGCCGAATGTGTCCCTGGGAGGGGAAGATGAACCAAATCTGTTGGTCCTGAGCAGCGGTGTTTTGAACTTGCTGCACCTTGGGTGATTTCGGTGCCTTTTCCTTCTTTCGCCAGTCCCCAGCGCCATCGTGTGATTGCTTTTATGAGAGCGCCGGTAAAATCCAAGCGCTTTTCTGTCTAACTCGAGAGTGAAGATATGTGAGGGCATAAACACCTGAGAATAATGTGAATAACACCGTATAAATGAGCACTTTAAGAACTGGGAAGGGAAGGTGATGCCTAAAAAATGTCATTTTGTTCCAAGACCTTATTTTTGGGAGTATTTGCTGGATGGTTTAAATGTTAAATATCAGTTCTGTGAGACAGAAAGAAAGTGCTGCTGTTTCCTACTGGACTGCGTGTTGCAGAGCTTAGCTTCCAAAAATAAAAGGTCCAGTAAAGCATTACCATACTAAATGTTCTGGAAGAAAAACCCAGAGCTTTTCACTTTCCTCTTACAGCTAATAATCTGCACCACACACAGCTCTGTGTGTTTTCTTCCTCAGCCCTGCATACACCTGTACATTTCCAATCTTGTAGAGACAGTTATGAAATTAAAATCTGAAAAAAATCAGCAGCTTGTTGCATAGAAAAAAGGTGCAAAGAACAAAGAGCAAGTGCTGGATTGAACCCATTTTCAGCCTGTAAACTGCACTGCCAACAGTGAGAGTATTCACTTTTCCTTCCCAGATTTACACAGGATTTCATTCCTATGGTCTTGCAGAGCCAGAATCCAAAACTGAACCCGTCCATTTCCTGCTCCCACACGAAAAAACTCTTGGCTTTTACTCTCCCTCTGTCACCATTTAACAGTTCCACTAGATGGTGGTGTTTATTTGCAAAAAAAACCCAAATGTACCATGGCTAACTAAGCAACCCAAAGTGCAGATCCGAAGTTTAAAAKGTCACTAATGAAACAAAATGTTTGTCAGGACAGAAAAATGCTTGGTTTCCATTTCTGGATTCAACAAACAAAATTTGTAGCTGAGCTCAACTATTCAATATAATCCAGGGCTTGCTTCCACAAAAACTGTGCCAGGCTTAAAAGTGCAATTTAAGCTATGGAATTTTTCGCATAAATTGATAGGTCTGTTGCCTCCTGCAAAATTTCTGAAAAAGTTAGCAGCYAACATTTTCATTTGGGGAGGTTTCTTTCAGAAGACAAAGTAAGATTACCTCAGCCAGAAATAATGACATAAACAGACTTTACATATTGAAGAAGAACTGGAATAGAGGGCTATAAAAAAAAAAAGCTTTTTTTTTGTCTGACATTTTTCCCTTTTCCTTTTCTTGGTGTAAGCTGTGCTGAGTTTGCCTTCCAAACCACACGTTTGTTTTTTCTGTTATATAACCCTTTCTAAAGTTTTGTTTAGCGTTGCACCCAGCTTTTCCTGCCCCTGATGTGCACTAATTGAAGTGAAATGAAAACAAGATTGGCACATATTTCTGCTCTCCTTGGAAAGCTTCCCCTGTGGTTGATTTTCACAGTCCCATTTCTGTGTTTCTCTCTTTATGAATATCAGCCTTTTTACCTCTGTTGGGTTCCTTGCTGCCATCATATCCCATCTAGATAATACCTCACAGAAAGTCCCTTAACATAAATGTTTTTTAAAGTATCCCACTGGTGAAAAGATCTATTTTTTTTTTATATAACTGGGTCCTGTTTGAGGATATATTTCCAATGCAAGCACATGGAATCCCCACCTGCTCCTTGAGAATATTGAAGATACCACCATCAGCAGCTCAGTTTAAAACAGGATTTATGTTTAAACCTGACTTTCCAAAGTTTTTCAAGATGACTTTAGGATTTTGAATTTGTTGTTTTTTGCAGGACAAATTGTTTAGTAAAAGCTGCATGACTGAATAGATATTTTGTCTTTTTTTTGCATTATTTACTTCTCTCTCTCACTGTGCAAAGAGAAAGTAAGAAAGGGATACTTTCTTATCCCTTTGCAAGCTAACAGCTGGCAAATTGAAAGATTAAACCACTTTCCTTGATATACCCCTTCATATTTTCCTAGAAGGAAGCACTTCTATACTCAAGGCTCTAAACAGTAAGGGGAGAATCTGAGAAGCATTTCTGACTTGTTTTCAAAGAATTRCACAGGTTTTAGTAAATCATCCTCCTGCACAATAACTTGAGGGTTCACTAGGAAACAAAACTGTGGCACCAGTTTCGGAATTAGCCCCTCCCAGCTGGACCACTGAGCAACAAAATGTGAATTGGACTCTTAATTTAGGAAGCTCACAACTSAGCATACAAATGTCTCTGCTTGCCCTGGCTATTTTTCTGGCAGCTMTTCAGAGATGTCATCGTGCTGTTGTCACTGCAAGGACAGAGGAACTTTCTCAAGTGGTAGTTTTGTACTTTAGAGAAGAGCTGCAATATTTATCAGATGCTCCAGAGTTGGAATAACAGTTTCATGGAAATACAGTTTCTCTGTCATTGATTYAACAACAACAAAAAAAAAAGAACCTGAACATTTTGCACTGTTACAGTTTGRGGATTTTTTTGGRAGTTATTTTYSGACTGCAAGTTTGGGGAGGCAGAACTAAAACTCTCTTTAATTAAACTTTGTTTTTAATTTGATGTCTRCTGAAACGATCAAAATGTCAGCTGTGGTGATTGAACTGGATGAGATTTCTTCAGATGAGATTGAGAGCAAAAAGGATTCCAAGCCAGATTTTGAGGAAGGCAAATTCAGTGAATCATGTGCTGATTATCATGGTTTTCGACTTCACTGCTCACGTTCTGCACCAGCTGGTAAGCAAGAATTTATAGAACTTATTTCCTCATGGAACATGTGACAAATAAACTGTAAGACCCAACAAGGAAAGCACAGSAATTGTTGCTGTCATACATTATAGGAAGCAGTTTTTAGTTTAGATAAATGGTAGAAACAAATGTTTGTTTAAAAGTAAAATAATCAGTGTCTTCTGAACCTCCTAGCACAGAGCTGCTGCTCTGACAGGAGATTTTGCAGAACTGTGGCTCCTTGACTGTTTTTTTTTTCTGGGTTTTGTCGTATCAAGAATTGTAAAGAGGGAACTGCGAATTTTGTGGTTTTATTTTGTGGCAGGTGTTTGTGTATAGGTAGAATAGGTCCATAAAAATGTCAATTTTTGTCAGCATKGTGAAAGTTCMATTTTTTCCAAWAAATAATAATMATGAAAACTRCAGAWTGTAGMTRMCTTGGATGGTCTAATATAACCAAGGGGACAGATCTGCATTTATCAATGGAATCTCAGTTAATCCTTAAAATCCTTCTTAGATGTTTGATAGTTCTTCACCTTGGAAATATCCTCTAGGAATGGTGGCTCTGATTTCTTTTGGACTACATACCTACTGTGACTTCCACATCCCCCCCAAAAAATTTGATTTTCATCAGGTTTTCCCTTGTTTATGGCTCCAGAACAAAACTCAGGCTTGGCAAGTGGAGAATATCTGAGTGTTAGTGACAMTTTATCCTGTGACAGGACAACCAAAGTGCAGTGGGAGCCTGCACCTCTCAGACTGGCTAAAATAAGTGAATATAGGAACCAAATGGTAATATTTTTAATATATTTTAAATMTTTTTTGTATTTTWAATAATCAAATGGTAATATTTTAAACTCTGCAACAGATGTTTGGAACATTTTGTACTCATAAACTCAGTTYTTACACATTAAGATGGTTGAATGGTTTGGGTGTTTCTTTTGCAAGAAAGGCAGATGGCTTGTCCTTTCCCTAACAGAAATTTTCTAATTTCTCTTTCTGTAATGCCTTTAGGAACTTCTTTAAAATAGAATTTTCACAGCTGATGCACTTTTGATATTTTCTCTTTTATTTCAGCAGGGTTTATAAGGTCAAGAATCAGGTGTCTCTCTGATCCCCCAGGATCCTACACCATAATTTTTAAAATACCTCTCCTACCCTACAAAAGGACCATTAAAAAACTTTCCATGTGCTAGGTGATTTGCTGTGCTATGTTCCTTAAATGTCAAACCCACCTTTTTAGCCTTCTCTTGTTGATAAAGAACGAAATGAACTTTCAGCATAAGCAACATACTGTTTGTGGAACCAAAACCACTCCGAATTCTCCACAAAGGAGGTAACAAAAATCCACACTTGTTGGATTCTTCCATTCAGAAAAAATCATTATTTTCTTTTAGAAAGAATTGTGTCTTGCAAGTATTTTTTTGCAAATTTATTGCTGTTTAATATTCCTGAAGCAGGAACAGTGCTAACAAAAGTTTTGTCAGAGTTTGGAGATGTTCTTGGTTTATATTTTTGCATCGTGAGCAGAATCAAATAAATACAGATACATTGTCTCAGTGCTTTGGGGTGTTTATGAATGATCATTTAAAACAAATTCTCGAATTTTCCTTCATATATTTCTTTAAGCAWGATGGAGAAGTGTGAACAAGTCCTTTTGGCTTCCACTTGTCTTTTCCTAAAAGGAACTTTTCCTTGTTCAGCCATGGCTGTTGAGAAAAAAAAAACCAACTCTTGGTTTTGCTACAATGAGGGACCATATTTCTTTGAGTAGACTATTTCCTAAAAATGCTTGACAGACAGGAGAAAACTTCAGGCTYTGGTGATTAACAGAAGTTTTTGTCTTATAATTTAGGTTTGGGTTGTTTTTGTCTGTTTGTTTTTAAATGGTAAGATGAAAACCTCCAGGGGAACATTGGCTTCTCTGCCCCATGGGACTCCACCTCCACAATTGCAGCCTTGGAAATCTTAAATTTAGTCTCAATGAACTTTCTATTTTCAACTGGGTTTTTWTAAAGAATCTAAAGGACTCACCTAAAATTGTTCATATCACCAACAAATGGTTGAAAAAAGTACATAAGCTATAAAAACATTGTGCTGAACATGAACAAGGGAATTGGTGAATTATTTAACTGAACCACCATCAAAATCTCCTGTTGCCCTGCTCTAGATTCCTACTGGCTGATTCTCTTTTGATTAGACAAAAATTAGATTAGACATACAAGGCTTTTCTTCCAGGATCCTGACTAAGACAAGCTTTGTTAGTGTAGCTTGAAAAAGAAAAATACAAATGAACAGAGGTTCTTGCCCTGYCAGCTTTGGCAAGGCAAAATGTTGGGTTTTTTTTAAACTCAATTCCACTTTGACAGAATAAAGATTGGATTTTTAAAAGCCATTCTTTCAGAAAGGCAATTTCTGAAGTACATCAATCAAAATACAATTATATTGACTTTCATGTTTCTTACRAATGTCTGTCTTGAAAAATCCATGAATTCTGGAAGTTGTCTCCAATAAAATAAAAAAATGATGGAAAAAGAATATGAATTTTGCTGGGCTGGTTGGGTTGCCTGCTCTGTGAGTATCAATCCAATATAGGATGAGGTATTTTGCTGATTTTTGCTGCTCACTTTGATTGACTAAACTAGACAGAAATTGGAGTAATTCAGGAATAAGGAACTCTGTGTCTGGATGTTTATGCACCCTYTATTTTTGTTTATAAAAACCTAAGGAGAACGTAAATCTTCTGAACTCACAGATAATCCAAATAAGCTAATGAAGTTTATTCTAAATGCCGACATCTTATTCTTCAGAGTGGCTTTGCCTTGTCTTCTGACTAATTTAACTAAATGATGTAAGAAATGCTCAGAGAGATTTATCTTCTTTCTTCATTTCTGGAATAATGCAGTTTGTACACCCTTTTCACACAGGATATTATTGGTTTGTTCACTTACCTCAGGAAGGAAATAGTGAGGGCCACTCCAACCAGCACAAATAGTTTTATTAAAATTTATTTATAAACATCTTCTGATCCTCAAAATTCAAAAAGTTTAATACAATCTATTTTTGGCACGTTCTCTTTCTGTTAACAGTATTTGTTACAGCAGAATTAAATGTGATGCCTATTTTATTTTTATAAAACCTTGTTTCCTGCTGTTCTAGTTTTGATTTCAACACACTTTCCTTCTGAACTCCTTTGCTTTGCTGGGAAGAGCAAAGCTCAGATAAAAGGGAAGGTCTGGGAGGGAACTGTTATGATTTTCTGTCCTTCAGAACCTTTAAAGGAATTCCCCTACAGACTCAGCTCAAAATCACTTGTTTGATATCCTGTTTTGGTGACAATCAGTATCCGGTGTTTCAGAGGAAAATAAAAACAGGAAAGCATGTTGTTGCTCAGATTTCCAGGACTCCTCAAAGATATAAATTACCACTTGACCCAACTTAGCAGCACTGAAGCACTGGGAGGATTGTTAGACCCAGCTTGGGGAAAATCAATCTTACACAAAATGCAGAGTTGAGTCACTTCAGAGTGATGTTCCAGCCTGAGGTAAAGGGTGCAAAATGAGTCTGGGGGAAAAAAGACTCCCTAGAATAGATCATCTTATGATTACCACCAAAAACTCTAATAACTAACACTAGGAATTTGCCTCATAATCTTGTTTTYGTGTTTTGGTGCCATTGCTGGTTCTTCACTTTCTCTGTATCTCATATTTTTCAAAGTTTAACAAGGTCTGTTACTCTCATTCTTCTTCACAATAAGAAAATATTCTCCTCTTCCTTTTGATTTACTCAATATAAAACACTTGAAACAATTTTCCTCTCTGCTTAAAATTCTAACTTATCTCCTGACCTTTGCACAAAAAATAACTTTCTCCATCTGCCCATCAACATTTTTTGTTTCATCTCACTTGGGACATTTCGCTTCCCATTACATGTCTTTTTTTAATTTTTTTAATCAGTTTTCTCATTCCTTTACACTTTGGAAGTGACAATTATTTGTAAATAGAACACATTTTAAACATGCACCTTTGGTTTAACATTTCACACCACTTTTTTAATACTCTGACTTGTTTGTTGCTTTGGGACAGCAGCTTTTTCTTGCCAAATGGAAGAGTTTCCACCCAAACTGTCAGGCTTTGTGCTGCCTTGGGYTAGGAAACAACTGCACCTTGAGTTTTGATTTCCTTGTTTACTCTTCAGCCTTTCCCMTTTGGCCAGCCCAGCATCACTGGACCTTGATTTGGTCCCTGACAGAAACATTACTGGCAAGGACAAAAAGTGGTGCCAAGAACTGAGATGATGGAGAGGCAGTGCTCCAAGAAGTGTAACTTCAAGTTTAAATAGATTTGATCACATMTTTTTGATCATACCACCAATGTAWTTTTTTTTTTTCMATTTGGCCTGTAGTTCTTGATTCTTTGATTGTGTGATTCTTTGAATTACTGGAATTACTTTCTCACCAGGGAATTTTCTGGGCTCCCTGTTGATGCCACAGAGCAATACTTTGCACTGCAGGATGTCACCAGCCTTCACTGTGTTGTATCAATCAAATTAATTAATAATAGAAGATATTTATTGTTGACTAAAATTTTATTTTATTTATTTTAACAGCTCTGTATCTAATGGTTCTAAATGGTGGCTTCCAGCATTTGATATGCWCAAATGGGAACTCAAGAGGGGAACAGATTCTAATTATGTGGTGATAAACCCTTATACTTTTGAAAACATTAATCTTCTTCCCATGGCAACTTGGAATAGAATGTGCAATTAGTTTATGTAGAAGAAAAAGGAAAAACAAACTCACACCCCGAACAAACAACAAAAACCCAACATCTTTTTCTCAGCTGAGATTTTTTTCTTTTAATCTTTTTTTGAAGGTGAGCAAATGTCACCTGTGGCTATTTTCAGGTTCCTGCAGTCGATGGGACAGTAGCCTGAAGGAACAAATGGTGGAACTGATTTTACAAGTGTCTTCCTGGCCCAAATGCCAGAATGGAATAAATAAGAATTGTTCTTGCTAGAATGTAGCTAAACTTGCCTTGGTAGATGTCAGATTGCAAAGCCCAGGCGTGTCAGGAGTTGATAAAACGCTGTTTCTACTTTTCAAATAAACAAAAACAGTTCTGTGTTTAGCTCTCAAACGGAAAAACTGAGTACAATTAACAGTTTATTTAATACATAAACCCCATGTTAGCCTTTTAAACCTATGGTTTGTTTAGAAAATTTCTCCAAAAAATGATCAGATTGTGGAATTTTGTGAGGGCACTGTTCTTGTGCCCCAGCTCACCAAACCAATTTCTGGCTGAAAAACACACAGTACCTCACCTTCCAAAGCCACTGTCCCAATGTCCCTTAGGCTCCACAGCCTTGCAAGGCCAGGTTTAAACACTGAAATTTGTTCTGAACAATAGAACGGAGTCCTCCTGACTGGGCATCTTAAAATATCATTGTTATCTCTAAGACAGAAGATAGCATAAAAGGTAAAAGATAACATTTATAATCAATCTACACGAACCAGGAAACCAATTATTGCAATAAATAAGTTACAGAAATTATCTGTAGTGTCTCTGGCTAAACCAAACAGAGCTGTTTCCACCATGGAGCAAACAGGCATCGATGCTCAGCCAAGGTCTGGTGGCATTTTGGGATTTCCTGCTCCTGTGCCCTTAGTAGGGGATGTTTAGATGCTCCAGGCCCTTTATCATCTCCACTGCTCTTTTCTGGACCTGCCCACATTGCTCCTGTCCTGAGGAGCTCTGAGTGGACAATGCCCTGTGTTCTGGGGGCTATAAAATGTCACTTCGTCTAGCTGAGGCAGTTTAAAAATTAAATGGGAGTGAGGGGATGAGGAGCTTGTCTCTGAATCATGGAGAAAACCCCCTAAAACTATCCAGAGAAATAGAAACATCTTTGTTAACTTTCATGGAATTCCATGGACAGTGTGGGTTGGTTTTGGTTTGTTTGTTCACTACTTTGGGGCTTTTTTTTCCATTTGATTTGCTTACTAAAGTAATTAAATAAAGAGGAAAATATTCATTCAGGCTGCTAAACTGTACCAAAACAAATCCTGARATCCTCATTCGTGCGCCCTTTCCTGGTATAAATAAACTCGGAGCTCCCTCTAGTGAGAGTTTAAAATACAATTTTTTCTCTCTTTAGGAAGTTATTTTAGGTAAAATCAACCATTCCATTGGTCCACGAAGTAAAAGCACATGAATGAAATTGGATAATTGTTTTTAATCATTTAGATGGAAAAAAATCAGAAAATTTCCTCTGCAGTTCCCTGTTTTTCACCACACAGAATGTAAAACTRGTTATTTGTGATTATCACAAGATTTTAAAAAAATAAATATGTGTTTTCCAGTAGCTGTGTCTGTTGTAYACATCACAGTGCCAGATTCTCTCTTTTATTCTGCTTTTGTCTGGATATCTGCAGGAAGATTTGACACTCCTTTCTTCCCTGCATATTCAGGAGAGATATCTGGCTGGATCAACATTATTTTACCTTCAGTTTGTTATGCTTTACATGCTCCTTTTTTTTTATTGTTGTTTCTTAGTCTGCATATTCTATTGGAAGAACATCTGTGAAGTTGATGGCTTTATGATATTTTCCTCAGGGAGCACAGAGCACTTATAATAAAACTTGGATTTACATTCTTTGTCTTAATTAAGTTAATTTTTAAGTTCAGGCATGCAGSAACATGTCAGGAAAAGGAATCTTTGGAATTACCACCTTTTAAAAGAATTYTKTTATTTCTCRACAAGAGAACCTGGACTGTAGGAAAGCTACTGTATCAGAAGGTATCTACASTGTTATAAAAATGAAATATTCTACTTTGGAAACTGGAAAAAAATAGAGCTAGATCTTATATTATTTTTAGGAACTGCATAGAAATTAATTTAAATGACTGAGTTAGCATTACAGAAAACTTGTAAGRGAAAAGAGGGATATACTCCAGTACYGTATGTATTCACAGAATTAGTTTTTAGATCCTTTTCCYTTCTCCAACTTTCATTACTGTTATCAATCTTTCCAATGAAATAAAAGGAATAAAAGGATGCAAATTCAATGCAAATTCAGCTCTAGAGAAGATCAGSTCTAAGAAAATGATTCCAGTTCTCTACTACCAGTCTTTCAGTAATTGAATTGTGTATAATTCCTTTTTTTTTAAGTTAGATCTTACATTTTTTTTTCCTCTGGATACTGACATTTAGATTACAAAATAGTTACATATAACCCCAGTGTTAACATTTGCCCCTAATCCAATTTTTCCTTATTATCCTCCTTTGATGAGGAGTTTCTGAATCCACAATTTATGAAAACTCCTTTCTTTTTCTATTGTTCTAATCTTTCAAAAGAGTTTAAACTTAATGTTCTCTTTCAMAAGGGCTTTGTTTCAAGGGTCAGATTACACCATGGTTTCCAATTATCAAAATATTAAACATACAGCAGACAGTAAAGTCTATAAAAACTCYTTACCAGCCTTTCATTTATTCATATATACATTTACACACACATCTATTGCTTTCCAACCTATTTTCCTAAGTATTTAGGTTCCTTTTCATGCTTTTTTAACATTTAATGTCCTATAGTTTCCAATGCTATCTCTTTTTCTTTCCCTTTGTAAACTAAAGTCTGTGTATTTGGAATTTCACTCAATTCTTCAGCCTTGCAGGGTGTTAAGGAGCTTGCACGTCAGTGAGTGTGTAATTAACTTTTGCTTGTAATGACAAATGATATTAATGTCATTTAATTTAATTTTTCTCTCCACGTTTTTCTTGGTAGATGAAGGAAAAATGGCATTGGAGATTCAAGGGAGATTTCTAGGAGCTATTCTAGGAGCCACTGCTTCGTATAAATTATTAAATGTTTATCACAGCAACAATTTTCACTCAGCTGGAACAACATGACATCAAATACCTTCTCCTGTGGTCACATAAATATTTAACTGGTGTGAGATGGGCTTTGGGASAGCAGAGACTTGAATTATTTCTTAAACTTTCCAGAACCTTCACAAGGATACTTGTGGCTGTTTGGCACTGGTTAATGCAGTTCTGATAATCCAGGAAAAGGGGAGGAAAACCTAGGACTGAATACCCAGGGGTGGGGAGGGTACAGACAGATAGGTCCAAGGCCAGGAAGAATCAGAAAAGAAATATTTAAGCTTTTTTTGAAATTATAATATTCCTAACATTTTACTAATCCTTACTCCATTGATTGTTAAAACAGGGATCCCTAGAGGACAAAACTCATGGATGGAGACAAAATGCAGTTTTTAAATTGTTCCTTGCAATTACTTGTAACTAGATTATTTCCAGGTTTCAGCAGATTCTGCTAAACCAAAAAAAAAATAATAAAAAAAAAAAAATAAAAAGGTGGAGTATCTCCTACTAGCCACTGCCTTCTGCAAGTGCCAGCCCTGCTAGCAATTGTCAAATCTCCATCCATGTTATTATTGCCACGTTACATCTGTGGTGGCTGTGTTGTTCTCTCCTGTAAGGAGAGGCTACTTTGATATCCTTAATGGGCTGCTCAGGTCCTGTCTCTGTCCTTTTTTGAGAATAAATCCATCTCTGTGCATGAAAAGCTCCACAAGCACAGAGTTAGTGTGAGCAATCCCCTGGGAAGGAGGAACAACACAGTACCTGTGAGCTGTTCTCTGAGAATTAAATTTTTTTTATTTTTATCAGTCACTCTTGAGTCTCCTTACATTGAAAGAAGTACCCCATGGCACAAATAACTCAGATAAATAATTAACTGATTGATCTGAAAKAAACATAAGGCTCTGCAGGCAGTTGCAGCATTCCCTTTCCTGCTGCCTCTCCCAAAATCTGCATCTCAAAGCATCAGCATCAAACTGACAAAAGCCTCATATTCAAACAGTTATTGCACAGAGGTACCAGKGAGCATTTYCCTCCCACAYATTCGAGCATMATTTTGCACATTTTATTTCTCCAGYACYGACAGAAYGACAGAAATGAGACAGAAAAGGGTTCAACCAYCCAAGGCCACTTTCATTTTTTGCCTGAGGTTCTCACCTGCTCCTCTGTTCTGCAAACAGARGCTCCTTTTTGCAGCATAAACACTTTGCCTTTGCTGCAGAACAATTCATCAGCATCAAGATGAACTGATGTGTGTTATTACCATTTTTCCTGCCACACCAAAGAAGAGGACCAGATACATTACATTTCTAGCAATAGGGATTATTGGGGTTTTTTGTGTACATCCCTAATGGACAGGCCTTGTGTACATTCCTAAAAGTTTATAGAGAATATGCTGGGATTTTTCTTTAGGGGTAGGGAGAGGAAAAAAAGAAGGATGCCAGAGCCATATGACTTTAAAGGAGCAGTGAAAAATTTGAACTCTGTGTAACCATTCCAGACAACTCCAGTTTTTAAGCTAGATTTGTTCTCTTAGGGTTATTCAGTCTTTGCAACATTTTGCTCAAAACATGAATATACTATGTATTGCTTTATTAGTAAATTTTCTTTTTTTCTTTTCTCCTTTTGCATTGGATTCTTCCATGAGACATCAGCAAATAGGAAATGTTTCCTAATCTTTCTTTGCTCTAAATTTTACTTTTACCTAATTTCTCTTAGAATTTACTTCTGCTTTTTTTAAAGGGTAATTATCTTGCAATCTCCTAAGTTGAAACATCAGTGGATCTTTAATGGGGTGCATTTCTTCTGCTTCTCACCCTTCACACAACAGAAATATGATTTATTTTCACTGTTGCTTCTCATGCAGCATTGTGATATTGGTACATGCTGTAATTATTACATTGTTGTGGTATGTTTATCACTGGTGTAAATTTGCCCTATTAAAAAGGGAATCTCTATTTTGCAATATCCAGAATTGAGTTCAATTTTAAAATGACAAGAAATTCTACTTGATTATTTTATTGGCAACTGAAAAGCAAACGTCTTCAGTATAATTAAGTATCAGCTTGACACTAATTTTTTTGGTAATATTTATTTTCAGACTAGTTATCTTTTGCTTCTATGTTAGAYTTACATTATTGACTTCTCTCCTTATCTGAGGAGACTAGGCCTAAAAATAAAATGTGTGGTACCAAAGGACCATAATCTTTAATATATCCAATGTTTCACAGTGAGATTTATTTACTTCTGAAATATTTTTTAGATATTTAATAACCAGGTGCTGAAAATACTCTGGTACAATTTATATTGGCCAGTGGATGTCAGTGTTACAGTGCAAAATACAACTAAAAATAGTAACAGATAACTTTGGACAGCAGTATCAATGAATTCAAACAAACAAACAAAAAAAAAACCCTCATGTTTCTTAATAAGCCATTATGCAACCAACAGGATGGAATTGATTGTTCTGACTGTTAGACATGAAGTGGAGACAGGCTGTGGCTGAGGAGCAGCTCAGCCAATGTTTTTTTTATAATTCCATCACGATGATGTGACTGGAAGCATTTTTGTCATACACATCCAGTCACGTGATGGGAACCATCTTTTATTCAGAAGCCACATTTACATTTCAAAAATATGCACTGGATGCTATTATAAACTATTCCATAAATACTGGGCAATGAATTAATTTGTTAGGGTGTGTTGTACTAAATAATAAAATCAATGGASTACCAGGCTTGCACAATTCCTTGACATATTTTTTGCTTCCTTCTGTCAATTAACTCCTAATCACCAAATTGATGGCTTTCATTGTCAYTGCCTTCACAACACTGGTTAATATAAACAGAATGATTGCTTGRAGGGATGATGAATCTCTCACACATRTACAATTTTATTTATATGTATGCAAATATCCTCATGTATATATGTAAAAAAGTATGGTTTTGTCTGAAGTACTGCTACACAATACAAAAATGTTATCCTTGGAAACAGAAGACTGGCAGAGTGTCCAGCAAAAAATTTGTAAGACCATAAACAGAGGGGTTTAAAAAGMATCACAGAATGGCTGGGGTTGGAAAGGACCTCTGGAGACCTCCAGGCTAAGCAGGCCCATGGTGGGCTCACGGTTAAATTGTTGTTTTTATTTGTGCTTACTCTCTTGAAATGTTCAGTTTGTAGTGATCCTGCTTATTCTCTATATTCTTATATTCTTATATCTATATTCTCTTATATACTCTGAAAAGACCTCACCTTCTACGTAGATATGTTCGTACAGTGTGTACAGGCACAAGAATGAGGAACTCTTTAGAATTCTAGTTTAGCATTTGATTCAAATATTTACCAAAAAAAAGTGAGCTTCTTTGCTGAGGGAAATCAAATTTTACTAAACATATGAACKGTAAAGTTGTTTTCTGTTTCTCATGTTAGCTAAATAAATTAACTCCAAACTGCAAAGGTAATTCCATTCAGGGACATGATCAGGGTGCAAACATGAATCTATAAAAGTAATTGATAAGCTTAAAAGTAAGCATGCAATTGCAGAATTGAGTCCCAAACATTTTATATGATCAGAAAACACTGTCAGTTCCATGGATATAAGAAAATTCTATCTATACCAAGAGAAAATGTCTCCTAAATTACCATAGAAATGAAATATTAAAATATGGAAATCACTGAGATTTCAAGAGTTTGTGTCTTAGCAACACAAGGTAAAATCTTTACAGAAATGTTCAGCTTTCAAATTCCTCCACTACATACTTTAGCATGCTCCAAAATCTGCTTTTTAGACCTTAGAGGGATGATTCTGAGTACCAGACAGCTGACAGCCTCTTTTCCAAGAGCGAGCATGATAATGTCTTTCATCTGTAATTTTWCTCATGAACACCTCTTCTTCCCCTCTGCATTTTGTAATTATTATCATCAGAGAGACAGAAATGGCCCTCTTTTTAAAGCTGATAAAAGAAGGAGCATCATGTATGCTGYCCTTCTACTTCACAGGCAAGTCAAAAGGTGTCAGCCAAGGTTTCTCAAAGWAAAAGATCTGCCCTAGAACCTGACAAAGCTTTAGGCCATTGGACTTGGAAGAATTACATTTGCTTTTTGCAGATTGCAACTACTTATAAACTAAGTGTGAACTACTAAGTTTATAGTTTGTCTTATACTCTCTTTTATACTCTTTTTTTTCCTTGAGTGACTCTCAGGGTATAGAATTGGTTTTAACCTCTATGAATCCACTCTAATGTCTACATTAAACACCAAAGACTTTATTCTACCTCTTCTTACACCAAAGACTTTATTCTACCTCTATTTTTGGCTTGCTTTGAGTTTGCCAGCACTTGTTGACCAGCAAGAGTCAGGCTCTTTTATTCTGCCATGCAACATCTGTAGTGCTGTATCTCAGCAGGACAAAGCTGTTCCCAGCAGTTTTCCTGAAATTACAGGAATGCCTCATCTATTACCTCCAGCGTCCAGAGAGCCACTGGAGACTGATAAATGACTAAAATACACAGCACTATACCTTCTGCRTCTTTTCCTTCTGCAAATGTTCCAAACCAACCCCAAATGTGGCCAGCTATCCTGAGGAGGTGAGTTTATTTTTTTTCCCTTTATGGCATCAATTGGATGTGACAGCTGTGTGTTACGTAAGAGCAATATCTGTTACACTATTAAAAAAAAAAGTGCTGGGGAATACCTCACCCGTTAAGATGCAATTTTTATTTTGCCTACCTTTCTATAAGAGCCTGTGCAAGGATGTATTGGTTTATATATGGCTGTTTAATATGTTTTCAYAGTGGAAAAACATTCTTATACTGAAATAAAAAGTGTGTATCYACCTTAGTAGCTCAACCACATGTGTGTACAYAAAACAGTACAACTTTATAGTACAGACTGGCCTGTAGTAAGGGGTGGCAATTATGTAATTTTTTTTTAGCAGATGGTATACTGCAAGCCCCACTCAGCTATGGGGAAGTTCTGCCTTTACTGCCAGAAGGAATTAGTCAAATTTACACACACAAATTTTGAAGGTAAGCTGTAACCTGTGCTCATTAGGTGACTGAATTAACTTCTGTTGAGTAAATAATGTTTGTATGCCTAAATGGGGTAAAGGATATAAATACTGCTAGATGCAGGCTGGAATATTTGAATGAATTTAGGAGGATCAAAACCCCCGGATTATTGTGGGAGGAAAAAAAACTTAAAAAAATTAAAGCCAAAACATGAGGATTAGTGAACAATAGGAATTAAATGATGCTATCACAAAACTTACTCAGAATCCAGAGGGAATAATGTTTGCAGTGACAGACAAGGAAAGAAATRAAAACCTTTTAAGTTTGAACCTTCTGTTGTCTGGAATGAGCCACTTGGCATTTGCTGTAGAGAAAGGAGAAATCTTAACACAAATAATATAGATATTGGCCACATCAGGCTTGAACGTGTAATTTAGCGTCTTCTTGTAAAAAACTATCTCCGATAAGGTTCAAACTCTAAGWTTTATGAAATACATAGACCAAAAAAGGCAGGTGGTGCATCTGAGGGACACGGCGAGAGGATGGGGATGCAGGTGATGCAAATCAAACTTAACTCAATGCAGCTGTTCCTGCTTAAAGGAGGCGCGATTTTCACTTGGCCGCCCTTCACCAAAGCAGAAACACCTGASCTCTGCCAAAGGGGATAAAAGGTACAGGAAGGCAACAGGAACAACACAACAACAACGGGACCGGGACCGGGGCTGCGGCGGGCGCTCCCCTCCCTCAGCAGCCTGTCCCGCTGGCAGCGCTCCCTTCCCCGTGTGGGGGTGTGAGGACAGGCATAGGGGACAGCCACCGGCTGAGGGGACAGCCACCGGCTGAGGGGACAGCCACCGGCTGAGGGGACAGCCACCGGCTGAGGGACGGCCACCGGCTGAGGGGACAGCCACCGGCTGAGGGACACCACCCGGCTCACGGACACCACCCGCTCCGCGCCCGCCCCTCACCGCCTCAGGCCCGTGGTTCCCGCCTCTCCTCTCCCGTGCCGGCGCCATTCCCTCCTCCTCCGCTGCGCGGCGGGCCGAGCCGAGCTGAGCCGAACCGAGCCGAGCCGAACCGAGCCGAGCCCAGCCGAGCGGAGCCGAGCCGAGCCGCACCGCGATTGAATCGCACCCCCGCCGCAGCCCGGGAGGCTGCTCTCCGCCAGCATGGTTCACCACTCGGGCTCCATCCAGTCCTTTCGGCAGCAGAAAGGTCAGTRGGGGCTGTCCCCGCGGCGGCGCGCTCGGCAGGTGCGGGGAGGGGGCGCGGGGATGTCGCCGCGGGCTCCGGGCGGTGTCGCCCCGCGGGTGCCAGGAGCCCTCCGGCAGTGATCCCCGCGGGTGTCCGCAGCCCGGCTCCCGCTCCGGAGGCGCTCTGGTGCTGTCGGCTGCTTTAGCTGTGTCAAACAATGCGGCTGCAGCGGTGGGGAGATGCCGGTAGCGGGGGTGGCCGGGCCGCACCGCAGGATCCCCTCACCCCGGCTCCTGAGGGCCCCGCTCCGACCCCAATCCCATCCCAACCCCGCCCAAATTCCCCTTCCCCAAGGAAAGGGCGGTGCTGCTTCGGTTCTCAGGTGTTGCACAGGTGAATGTAGAGATGCCGATGTGCGTGACACAGGCAGGTCCCTCTGGAGTTCACTGACATTCCCGAATGCGTGACACAGGGAGGTCGTTCGCTCTCCGGAGTTCACTGCTCTTGTTGCCAGGTTTGTTTTCAGGTTTTAGTTTTCSTGTCATCCTGTTATCCAAGTGAAAAATGAGGAGGATATTAGTTGTAATTGTGAGCGGGGCTCTGGTGTTGTAAGTGTGAATGCAACTTGGGTTCAGTGTATGTATTGGGTTGTTTGTTTGTCTGGGATTTTAATCGCTAAGCTAAAGCTCRTTGCTGATCAGCAAACACAAAGGTTAATTTCCAGCTGCTGTGATTAGTATCACTATAAAACGTGTATTGCGTTCATGGTAGAAAAGAGATGATTCCCACAGTGAACTTCATTTATTTTTTCTTGATTCTGGAACGAATATTGCTATATTTTTGTCTCTGATTCTGTTTTGGTGGTCTTTGGTGTCTCTGATTTTGTCTTTGATTTCTGTTTTAGATGAACCAAGATTTTTGTCACTTCGTTCTCTTCCAGTCATTAACAAACTTTTTACTTTTTACTATTATTATAGTGCAGTGTGCCATAAATCATGATAGGAAATGGTATTCTTTATACATAAATCATGAGGTCACTTATTGGATTTTGCCTCATTCAAGTTSTTTTCTTTGAATGGTTAGTTGAAAATAAATAATTCAAAGCACTTATTCCATTCTGRTAATCCCATAATAAATTTACTTCCTTGCWGTAGAGGTTTTGCATTTAATGCCARTCTTGTGTGCAGTAATGAGTGGTGCTGTCTTAGACTGTAAAAAGTCTAGTTTAATCAGGTTCAGTGATAATTAATTAGTATAAAAACATCTTGTTTTCAGCTGTCAGGTCTATATTTTTAAAAGCATTGGGTGACTTAGAACCACAGTGTTAATCCTTTTTCATAAGAAAATACTTCTTACATTATAGCAATGATTAGCAAACTCCAGAATTGTCAAAGCCCTTCAGAAAAAATGCAGCTGTTCTGTAATGGTCTGTTAAAAACTGACCCCAAAACTCACTTTCAGGGTTCTAGTTCAGTTTGAACTATGTTCAGATTCCTTGCCTTGTGATTGATGAAACTCTTGTGTTGGCACAAGTCATAACACTTCGTAATAAGTAAATCAGTTTTGCCAGTTACTTTTTGAGAAGATTGTTTTCTCATTCTTGAAGAAGTCCTGATTRAGGTACCTTGTGGGTCATCAGGTTTTGGGAAAGACAGGATACCTTTACAATATTGAACTAACATGAGGATCACTTTCCCAAACTTCTCAAAAGCAGTGTGGTATGTACAAATTGTACCTGTGTTTGGTCCCTGTTTTTCTCTCAGCCTAAAGCTTTTAGGAGTGGGGGAGGACAGCATGAAATCTTGATCATAAGGCTACAGCAAAACTGAGCAAACATAAATCCGAATCAAGAATTCATCATCTTATCATGAGATATTTAGAAGAAGCTGAGCATCTGGTGCTCTGAAGTTCATAGACACTGATCTCAGAAGCAAAAAAACATCTTTTTTTCTTTTAATTTAGTACTTTGTATCAGCCTTCTACTTAAAATTTAATATTTTGGTTACTGTCACTTCTCACTGTTGCTGAGATTTTGAACAAATGCATTTTTTGTTTTCTAGCTGCTCACAAATAGTGCCCTAAATTCCCTTTTTTTTTAAATAGAATCAGTGGTAATCTTCATGGAATGGCCAACTGCCCATCACAGCTGTGCCTTGTATGCTTCACTTGCATTAAGACCAAGCTTCATTTCTTTGGGGGGGATTGAAAGGGCATTATTTTAATGTGGATTCTCAATCAGGTAGGAAGAATATACATCAGCAAATCTCATAGTTCCTAAAAAGAAAAAAAAAGATTTTAAACTCTACAGAAACAGAACCTACCTACTGCAAGGTAACATAATATTCAAACTCACCTGCTAAAGAGGAGTAACTTCTAAAATGAGAGATAGAATAGGGTAGAGAGCATTTTTTTCCCCTTACCTATTCTGAGCACTTTGTTCTAGCTGAGAAGTTGTGTTTTCMAAACATCACAGCTGTTTCTATAAGGTTTGGAAAAATAAGTCTTAAGATCTCTTGTCTCTTGGGTGTCTAGCTGCCTTCAACAGGAAGGAGAAAAGAGAGGAAAAACAGTAATTATTTATATCCCAAGGATTTGTTASTGTTTTGAATTTAGGTGTTGTTTTTCTTTAATTTCTCTTTCCCTTCTTGACAGAGTGAGGAGGTGTTCAGAGTAGGAGGCTGCTGCCATCGTTTTGTCTTGCTCTTTGTTCAGATTGTGCATGCAGAGTGAAACCCTCACTTTCAAAACCTGCAGCAGAGCTCAACGTGGCATTATAAAAAGACACAGAAAGGGCTGAAAAAATGAAACTCAATCTTCTTTACCCCCACAATTCTTGTTCTTGTCCTTGTATCCAAAGATAATGTCTATGGAGAAGAGCAGTGTCCTAGAGGTAGACTAATCTGTGTCTCTGCACAGCAGTGTGGTAGATCTGTTTAGCCATCTGTGTAGTACTTTCTGGCTATTTTTAACCTCTGTTTTGGCAGAAACTGCTTTTTCTGAAATGCTTTTCCTCAGTAATAGTCTCAGATAAAAACTTTGTTATTAAATACACACCTTTATGCTTTGTACTTCCTTCAAATTGTGATGCAGCCTATGGTCTCTGATGAGTTATGTCAGAGGAGAGGGAAAGAAATGTTTATTATTTTCTAGTTTCTTCCCAAMCATCCTTTACAAAACAATAATCTTCCTCAGACTTTAATACACAGGCTTGTTTAAAACTAGYAAGTAACTAATAGTTACTCATAAATGAGAAATAAGATCATGTTGATAAGAATGAACATCATCTCTATGGATAATTTGTAATTTAAGAACTGCAGGGAAAGCTAACTAGTTAGGAATCACAATCTTTTAAGTGCAGGACATAAATGCAGCAGCCTTATGGTAGATTTTGTGTTTTCAGTAATAGGGTGCTAATCTTGTTTTATTAGGGACTCTACAGAAAACTTACATTCTTCATGAGGAAAGGCAACATAATTTGCAAGAGGCTCTTGTAACGGATAATTGGTGATGAGTGGGTTTGGATAAAATTGTGTTTAGGTTGCAAGTCAAGGCAATTATTACRCTTTAAATTTTGAACATCTAGGATTTTTGTCCTGGTACACAGACTGTAATTTCCTGCATGCTTGGCTGGGTGCTTTTATTGACTAGTGTTAGTTTTTTAATACCTCTATCAAAGCTTTTTAATGGAGAAATTCAATGCTGGGGRAAAAGAAAAGATGTTTGTGCCTTAMAATTGAGTTGCTTTCATCTTGGTGTATGAGGTTTAGGAATGTGGACTGCAGATTAAAATCCAGTGGCCAACTTGGGGTKCTTCTGATGTTTCTGGTCAAGGATTTCAGTGTTTTCTGGTTCAATGAGGCAGGAAGGAGTTCATCAATTCAATACATATTAAATCTCTGAGAGTATTGATTTAGTATTGATAAATTCAAGGGATTTATCTTGGACTAGCTTGAACTGAGATTTSTGAAGAAACCAGGGATCTCCATAAAAGATGTATTTCTAGATATATTCCGGTTCTGATCTGTGCCAAATGTTTTGTTTTATTTTATATACTGGCTACTTGAAGTTGTGGTGTGGTTTAGAGGGATTTAGTGAAGAATCTCTCATAGCTCTGCCTTCAGAGGGGAGCCTGTTTTATTAACTGGTTTTTGTTAAATCACTTTGAGCCACGTTGAGAACCACTGTGGTTGTGGTGTAGAGCTTTTCATTGCAGTTGTTTTACTCTGATTTTAATATCTTAATGACCTGCATTCTTTAGAAAACAACTTGTGAAATTGATTTGCATTTCGTGCGAATTTCAATGAGGATTTGTAAACATCCTGGTTTTATATTGCTCYGGAGTTTTCAGAGTTCAGACTTGTGATTAAGAATCTCATGGAGAATTCTCCAGAGATGTTTGAGTGAACCTAGTAAGATTAATAATCCAAAGAGGCTGCTGAAATTACTAGAGGATGGAATTCTGTCATTAAAAAATTTATGAGAGAATGTGACTCTCCACTGCTGTTCTCCAGACCAGAAAGGCCAATTTTCATGTCAGTGTGAATTAAGCAAYTTTTTGGGCTCAGCTCTTCAATTTTCATTCGAAGGAGCACTAGCATGTACAGAAAACTTCAAAGCCATCCTCATTCTGAGTCTAAAAGCTGAGAGCAGTGCAGCTATTAATACAGCCCCTTAAAACCATATTTAAACAGTGTTACTTAAAATGCCCTTTCAGGGCATTGAAAGGCAAAATTAATAAGGCTGCATTTGCAATTACTTTTTTACCTGACACAACTGCTTAACCTAGGATGCACACATCTTTTTCACTCAGACACTTTTGAAGAGCTCATAATATGTCTTTTTATTCCAGATCATACTGTTGTGGGTTATAACTTTATAAATTTATAGAGCTTTTTGAAAACAACCATTAAAACTGACATATTAAACCTTATATTATGCAGGTGCATGAGTGCTGTAGAAATAAGTCCRGGTTCTGGGTTTTTCTTTTTCACTGAATGAATATTTTAAATGAAAAAGCTAAGGGTATCAGAAAATTTGAGGATGTCAATAACATTATCTGGCTACAGATGATGATGCTGTGATTAGATGTGTGGGCAAATCCTACATTTTGATTTAAGTGTAACTTGATATAGTAGTGTCTGTGGATAAACCTTGGACCTATTCCAAAGCTTTTCAAAATTTCCTGAATAAGAGCCTGTGAAAATAGGCCACCCTTGCCACCACTCATTTCCTTTAGAACTCTCATCAGTTCTATTTCGTTGGGCATCACCACAAAATTGCAAATTCCTGATCTGCCTTTATGATTKGGTTTATTTATTCTGCATTTTGTGTTTTTTGACATCTGCTAAATGAGTATGATAAATGAAACAGCCCTGTCAGTTTATATTCTGTTGAATATTTGTAGTAGTATTTTGAATATATCAATTTTTTTAAAAGACTTGCAGCAAAATCAGCCCTAATCAACATGTTTTTATGATTAGGAGTATTTTAGAGTTCCAAAAACTGTGAGAAATCGAAACATTGTCTTAGCCATCAGTACCAAGAGCCTTGCATTACAGATGGCTGAGTAGTAACTGGGAAAGTAATGAAAAAAAAATAGCTATCCATATTTTAGATATAGTGTGATAGCAGAAAGTATCTGTGCTAAATTCACAAGTTTGCTGAGCAACATGAAAATTAGTTGTTTTCTGCGTTGGCCTGTCTGAGCTGAAGAGGATGTCTGTGTTGTCTTGAATCAAACATGCAATGAGGTTTGCAGAAAGCATTTTACATGTGGTTACCCAGGTGACAAATCTTTACCAAATTTATTCTGGAATTAGGTCAGTTCTGTATATCCTACAGCATATGTTGCAGAAGGTTATTTATCAGAGACAGGTGYAACTCAGAACCAAGCTACAGTGTACAGCAATATGTTTTAACAACTCGGAGCTACAATGAGTGCAAATTCATCACTGTTTGCTCAGAAAGAGATTCTGAGTCTGTCTCAATCTGGATTATCATCTGGTTTGTGAGGGCTTTTAGTCAGTGTGGGTACTAAAGGGAGGAATTGTTCATTTGTCTGACTGGTGAGGTCACAGTTTAATTCACAATAAATTTGAGTATTTAAATGAGGTTTTGAAGAAACTGGTGCCTTAAGTTAACCTTTTGGGTCATCTCTCATATTCATATATCAGGCAAATAGCAGCACCTATGGTGTAACAGTTTCATCTGATTGAAGGTAGGGAGGGAGGGAAAAGATACTGCAAAAGCATGCTGAATAGATTCCATCTGTAACTCAGGAAAAGGAAGTGGAGCTTGAAGAGTATCTGCAGAAATCCATTTTAAACAACAAATTGCCACTGTTCACTTGGTTTTCATTGATTTCTTCAGTAAAAGCATAGGATGATGCCATACCCATTTTGTTGCATCTTGTCTGTTATTCTCCCTGGATTCCTGTGTAGCAMCCCAGCACAAGAAGGATAAACAAACAAAGGAATTTTGAATCAAATCTGCACTGAAAGATTTGTAAATACATCACAGTTACACAAGGGTTGTAGCTAGTCGTGTATGCTCCACATAGCTCCTGTGATGATGGCAAGCTCTGGGGTTGGAATATGTTTGAAGTGTCATATTCTGTTCTCTGCTTGTCTGATTCAGTAGAATTACTCTTGCTCAAAAATTTCCTCACTCCTTACTGTTTGTTTTGTTTAGTATTTTCATCAGTAGTATGTCTTTATAATGCAGGTCTGATGTATATATTTACATTATCTTATMTTTCTGGTTCATTAAACTGATGGAGTTACTGCTTTTAATGAATTAATTTTCCTGAACTGTTAATTTTTTTTCTTTTTTTTGTGGGAGGAAGAAATCTGTTCTTATCTGTGGGCATTTTGTGTCAGTCCTTCAGCTTCCTTTTTGGTGTTACTGTTTTAAAAGTAAATTAATTGTATGAGAAAGTAGCAGCAAATAAAAAGCAAAGGGGGTCAAACAGTGAAAATATTGGGAGAAGCAACTAAGAGTTGCTAAGAAGCAATCCTAAGAGTTTCCAGCATTTTTTGAATAAGTTGAGAGATTATAGGGAGGAATTTTTAAAGCACACACACAAAATGTTAAAAAATCAGATATAGACAGGTGTGTAGTGGTGAAGGGTTCACAACAGAACCCTCTTCAGCAGCACCAGTGTCAGTGCTGAGTACTGGTCCCAAAGTCACTTGCTAAAAGAAAGGGCACAAAATAACTTAGAGAGACAAAGTCGAAATTTTGGAGAAGGTGGTACTGTGGGTGTATAGAGCCAAACACGTTGGTGGGAGAAATTCACTTCCATCTGAGTGCAAAATCTGTATGTCTCAGTATTCTGCAGAGGCTGGTTCTTTCAGCTGACCTGTGCAAGAAAACACAACCTATGCTTTACCATTTTGTCTCACAAGAAATAGTTACAACCATGATCAGTATGAAGAGACCATCTGCCTTATCAGCATTAATCTCACAGATCTAGGGAGTTGAGCTTTGTAGTTTGAGAGGGGGAATTTGCAGGAACAGCCACTGTGAATATGGTGGATATGTGACTGGTGAAGTTTCTTTCAGGAGGCTCTTTAGTAGTGGGTATGGTTGTGTCAAAAGAGGTCTCTGTTCCTTTCCATCTTTCATTTCATTATTTCTTTGCTGGTTTGCAGAACTTGTGAGATGCATATTTGACCACTTTTGACTTCTTATTCTCTCTTCTGTTCCCATAGTTTGAACCTTCATCATGAGTGAATAAAAAAAAATCTTCTGTCTTCATTCTGCTGCAGTTGCTCTATTAGCTTAACTCTTTACTCTCCCTTACTCCGAGGAAAGCTTCCAGAACTTTGTAAGAAATTAGGTCAGAAAATGTCCCTGGAGGCATCTAAACTAAAACTCTCCTCCAAGCAGCCCAACTTTGAATCTAGGTCAGATTGCTYAGGGCTTTATCCAGTCAGGTATTGAAAATCTGYTCCCCAGTCCCCTCCATTCCTGTGTTTCAGCACTCTCGCTGAGGTGAATTGTTCCCTTATGACTAGTTGAAAATTTCTGTGTTGCATCTTCTGACTGCTCTGCGTTGTCTTTTTGTTGGGCATCTGTGTCTCTCTCCCTTCTCTCTGTAACTCCCTTTTTAAGGTAGTGGCTGCTGATGCCTGATGATTTTTTATTGTCCTGGAGGGTCTTCTAAAGTAGTCTCTGGTGTTYTTATTCACTGAATGCTTTGATATTCCAGGCAACCTTTCCTTGAACTTTTTCTTCGGGCACGTACMGTTGCTTCTTGTTACATAACTTGTCAAAAAAAAGTTCTCTTTATCTATTTCTTCACTGGTTCCTGCTATATTTATCATCCTGCGTGCATACCTTTGCATCCTTTTATCTTTTTTGCTAGTTAGTCTTAAAGCTCTACTCAGCTGCTTCAGGGGGACTGAAAATTTATATTCTGTGTGTTATTTATCAARGGCACACCAAAACTGGATGCTGTTGGAGATGAGGAGAGTCAATTAGAGGGGAGTTATCTTCCCTTGACCTCGTAGCTTCACACTTGTCAAAGCAGCTCAAGAAGGGAGAAGTCTTTGTTTCTGCASGGGCTCCACTGCTGACACAGTAGTTTTAGCCACTGCCATGAACTTCTAAATTAAATTGTTTTGTCGGTTCCACCGAAAAAAAAGCGAGGAGGAAACTTCAAAAGGAGTATGCATGACTCTGTTAGTGTGAATAATGAATGGTTTGGCTGCTGGAGCAGCTGATGTTTTTCTTGACAAGCAAAAGCTTGAATAGGTAACAGGTCATCTAGGAAATACTGATTTCAAGGCTCCAAATGCCTTCTCATTTGGAATCCTGGCTGTAACTGGAAGATCTTACAGGCATAGATGACTGAAAGAAGGGCAGATCACCAAGTGTAGATGAGCTGTGCTGTTTTAATTTACCTGTAACCCAACACACTGAATGAATTTGGCCCATAAAAATCTGCCATCAGTAAAATAACTGTAATCAAGTCATGTTGTTTACTAGTAGCAGAACAAAAAGAGATTAAATTCTCATACTCCCTCAAAGCAACCTTTCAAAGGTTTGGGGTTTTTTTTTTGGGGGGGGTGATAGAGATGCTAATGGAAGACTTTTCCATCAGTGTGACAGTTTGTAAGTTAGAAATAAGACTCTAGCAGTGATTTCAGTGCGTGAGAAAAACGTTCTTGGGGCAAGTGGGCCTGGGCCACTCTCCTGGAATGAAATACAGRAATGTGTAGAGTTTGCAGCCAGAGCTGTGGAAAAAGCAGTAGGCAGCTAAAGAAGAGCAGTTCCACCGACCAAAAGCAACTGATGAGCCCCAAGAGATGTGAGATCCGTGTCTGTAACCACTGTCATTTACCTCGGTTTGCAAACCAAGATGGTGTAGTTGTCTTTAGATGCAAGGCAGAATTACCTACGAAAGCTTTTCCACAAGAAATCTGTTCTGTGGGGTATTTTTCTTCTCCCCCAAATATTTTTACATTGTTTTTTAAGTTCATCTTTTTAAATAGCTAAAAGCTTTAAGCACTAGCAAACCATTYTATTAGTGTCTATGAATCACACCCAGGATTCAAATCACCTAAGAGAATGTTAATGACTAAACCAGAAGTGGTAGTTACCCTTTTATTAAGTATGTTTGAAAGAAAAGGAAAACTTTATACTCAGACTGTGTTTAATGATTAATGTTAGCACTGATTCCATTGAACAGATGTCATTTGACTGGAGTTTGACAAGAATTTTATTTTCGTATTTCTTTTTCAGTCACATCAGGGTTTCACTTGATACAATTTTTAAAATAAATCCAACATTTAATGTATGGAATGACTTTCCAAATCACATGTGTCACATCCATTGTTATGACAGTGWTTCAGTGAAGGCAGGGAATATCTTACATCTACTTTGAAGTTCCATTTATTAGGCATTCAAAAATAAATCTGCTTATCTGCATTCAGTGACCATTCTGTCCTCCGGTCCTGACTGAATATCTCCAAGAAAATTTCAGTTCATTAAATGTGAGTTTTCTTGGCACTGCCTCTTCCAATTCTTGTTTGACAAACTCAGAACATGGGGAAGTGCAAATGATTTCTCATTCAGCTGGTTTTTTTCCTAGCAAAAAGAGAAGTTTTTAAGAAGTTGAAATTTTAGAGCCACAGCACACTGAAGACTCTTTTTATCTGGTGTTTTGACTTTAGAAGTTCTTTTTCTTTAACTTAAAACTAGAAGCAAAAGGGTTTTTTTCAATTTAAAATAATTTTCGGGCAAAAATGGGTGATTTCCATCTTTCACGTACATTAGAAAAAGCAGACTTTAAATCAGTTGAAGAAAATGTAATTTTTTTTCAGGCTAATTGCTGTATACCCCATATACAACATTATGCATAGCCTAGATCTAAATGGCATTGTCAGAGGTGTAGAATAGAAAGATGATCTTTTGAAACCGCTTCACTTAAATTTTTATTAATATTAGAGGAAAGCATGGTGCTTTTGGTTTGGTTTAAGAGGATATTCCTGTAAGGTTGTTCTTTTTTCTGGTAAAATAGGGAATACTTATTTTCATTGTCATCAGTATCTGTGCTTYAGTAAATAGTCCAGCCAGAAAGTAACCAAAATGAACTCTTCCTGTGCTAATGTTTCTGATGAAAATGTGCAAAAGTTTTCTATCAGCAAAATGTAATTCCTTTAGTAACTTGAAACACCTTTTGAAATCAGTTGTGGAAAGATTGTGGAGACAGCTGGAATCACTGCAGCAGAAAATGTTTAATCTCTTGGCTTCTTTGCAAATATCAAGTAAGATTAATTTTTTGTTTTATCTGAAGTTGAATCTAAGCAGTTGGTCAGATGTAGTATTATGGTATTAATTTAGTATCAGGGTTGAAAATCCATTTGGTGAATTGATTAATTTGGGAAATTTTGGGGGGCTTTTTTATGATGGAAATAGAAATATAGTTCTCATTGGAAGGCAGATTTACTTTTATAACCACCGGCCAAATTTTATATAAAAAGGGAAAATAATTGCTTTTATGTAAAAGAAAAAAAGGACAAAGAATAGAGTTGTGATTCTGCAGCTTTTTTTCTTTTCTAGAATGTATTTTTATTTCTTTTGCTTTGCTATTTTACCTGAAGGAATATGAAAGCAGAATTGTGGGTACCACTGCAGAGCTTTCAGCTGAAAGGAAAGGAAAAATATGGAAGTTTTTACAGTATCAAAGGAGTRTTTCTATAGAATTGCTTCATAACAAGCATTTTATAAAAAGTTAATTTGTCCCTTGTGTATGGTAGTCAAACTCAAAAAGACTTTTTTGAACTGGGAATGTATAAAATCCATTCTCAGAAATATTCTTCTGTCGTTTTTTCATCTCTCCCTTGTGTAATATCATCTTGTTCCTTGTTCTTTTTTCCTTTTTTTTTTTCCTCTTTATCCCTGTTGTCTTTTAGGCAAAGAAAACTTACCCAAATGCCTTAGGCATTAAAAATAGTCATTCCACAGAGCCAATTGCTGATTGATTTTTAATTGATTGCTGTTTGATTTTGGTTTATAGGTATTTAGCTCTCCTTATCCTTTAGGAAAACAATTTCCCTTGAATTCTTCTCATGCTTTTTCAAGCAATGTAAGTTAGCAAAAACTCTTTTCCAATTCAAACAYTGAAATTGTTATCTATCCTTGCCTTCCCCTTCACTGTTTGGAAATGGAATTAAACCTTTACTGTGTTTGGAGAGGTTTTATTCTATTTATGTTTAGTATGTTAGTACCATTTCAAGGGCAAGAGGATTTTGTTTCCACTAGTTTTTAGTATAGGATGTTTTTGTTAGAGCAAATAGATATAGAAAAAGAAATGTTCTATTGTCTCACATTTCCTTCTGCCCTTCCCAAATTTTATGACTCTTCTTCAAAATACGGATGAAAGAAAACTTTAAGCAGTATAATGATAATAATAATACTCATAATATGTTTGTGAGAATGAGCTGCTTTCTAGTCTGACACTTTCATTTCATAGAACACTTCAATTCACTTCATAGAACACTTCAAGATTCAAAGATACTTCTTTGTTGTGAAATCATCCTCATAGGTTACTTCTAGAATTTAAAATTTCCCCATCCCATTCCATTTTTATTCTTCWGCCCACCAAAGGAAAACCATACCTTAGCTTAATCTGATGCCATGATTATCCTGTCCACACACATACTTTTTTGCTTCCCCATTAACTTGTACTGAAATAGGACAAAGATGTCTCACACTTAGGAAAGGGTTTAATTTCTGAAAGGTGAAGCTCTTCTTTCTATATGAGCCATTCTGTAATTTCATAAAATTATAAACCAGTAAAATACATTATACAAGAAAAGAAAAAATATCCACCAGTAATATTGAAATCTTAATCAGGTGCAAAGATGAACATAGAAGAGTTGCATAGTTCTGTACATTTGGCTTAATTGTGTTTGTTGAAAGGATATCATTTTCTCTTTAAATCATAAGCTTTGAAAAAGCACAGTTAACTTTTTTCAGATATTTAACCTTTAGAGCTTTTAAGTACTTCAGTAATAATCTCAACTTTCCCCCTGTAATTTAGGAAAATTATAAAATTGCACATTTTTAAAATAGCTCCCTACACCTCCACAGCATTGAGCTGTCTACGTGGGCCTAATGTTCAAGCAGCTGAGTTGTGTTTGGTACAAAGGTTGCTGAAGGAGGTGAATAAAAAGCTTTTTAACAGGCTTTTCATTGTATCCTGCTCCAAGCAGCCTTTGTCACATGCTGACTCTCATCAGTCACTTAAAGCTAAAATCACTTAAAGCATCAGTCACATGAAGCTGCACTGCAGTTCAAAAGGGAAAATTCTGAGTTCTCCAGGATTGAGAGCTGTAAAGATCTGCAGACGAGTTCTCAGGTTGATGCCTTAYCAATCAGGCTGATCTGAAAGAGAGGCCAGGCAAACTTAAGAGAATGAGAATACACAACTTTAATCCAGGCCTAACAGGCCTGCTGGTACATTAGGGCAGACAAAGCCTCCTCCTCCTGAGGCTACACCCAAAATGGACACCGGGTCACGAAATCTTCACCTTTTATAAGTTCTGCCTTATTAACATATTGGGTCTTAATTCTCCAATGATCTTTACAGGTGATGATGTCACCCACCCCAAACTTGCTCCCCCCGCAACTCACTGTTGTTTCCATATTTTGGGGCTCTCGGGCAGTGAGGTGTCCTTGGATTCAGACTCAGAGAGGGATTGTTTTGTCTAAAGATGAAAGAACGGTAGTTTTAGTGCTGTACTAGGGAAGTACAAGAATACAGATGCATGAAAATAGAGAAACTAAAAATCCTAAGGCATCAAGGTGAACAATAGTTGCACAGCCATGAACTGTCAACACATGATGAATGTGTTTCAGATGCGGCTGTGAGCAACAAAATCACATCTCAGTTTTTTTCAGTGTGAGCAAACAAACGTGTGAGAACAAAAACTGAACTTCACAGGGGCAAACTGGCAGCTGGGGTTGAGAGAATCCTGTGTTCTCAGGGTATCCCATCTCATCAATGCTTTGGCTCTCACATCAGTATGCTCTGTGCCTCTTTATTAGCCTTTCTCATCACCTCACAWGTGAAGTCATCCATGTAGGAGAGGAATGTACACAGCTCTGCTTCCACATAGTCACTTGGTTTGATTCTGCTATCAGCTGACTTTATGCARCAAATGTCTCAATTTTCATGAAGGCAAATGTCTTCAGAAGAACCATTCTTCCAGAACCCGATTGGTTTTTTTTCAGACCTCATCGCTCCTCAAAACATAAAGACTCATTTCTCCTATCAGTGAAGACCCCCACACCCATCGAGTCATTTGTGAGTAAGACACAACTTTCCATTTTAAAAAGCTTGAGTTTCAGAGTGAAAAGTAGACCTATTAAATAAGCAGATTTTCAAATTATGGTATTTGAAAAGCTTCTGAGCTTGCTTCATCATGTGAAGATCTAGAATAGCCTAAGCTTTTATCTTGGTCCAGATGGAGCTGCAGTCTATCTGATGGAACGTAAACACAGTATGTTTCACAGTATTTGCAGGAATTTCTGTTCCTTTTTTTTTTTCAAACCAGTTCCCACACAAAAGTGGTGTTGCCTGTACTAAATAGAGGATACCAACATCTCTGGTTCAGAAAAACTGAATCTTACATGGCTGAGGCTCCTTAGGATAGCTTGTTTGTTCAGTAAGCATTTTTTAACGTTCTTTTTTTTCACAGTGAAAAAATATAACCTTTGTAATTAACAACATTATTATTAGGAGAAATAAATATTTTAATATCATTTAATTTACTTGATTGGTGTAGCCACTACCAATTCCCGAGGTTATGGTCCTTTTCAGGCTTCAAATGCTTGATATTAACAATATAGGCAGTGTTTTAAATTTATAGTAAAATACATGCACTTTTCTGCAAGAACTTTTCTAGACTTAAAAATATATAACCCAGCATTTCAAATAGCCCTGTGACAGGGAAAATGGTATTATTGTGTCAGTTGAAAAACAAAAAACGAATTTACATAGTTCTTAGCAAAGAAATGTTGAATTGAATTCCCTCAAGGCTAAACTTTGTTATTTTTTGACAGTGTAGGTGCTGCATACCTAGTAGTAGTTTYAGCTACCTAGCAACACATAAACTACAATCTGATAGATGTAGTTATTGTATTAATTATGCCTGTTGAGTGAGTTTTGCAACTCAGTCTTTTTGGTGCATCTTTTAATTTTATTTTTAGCCAGAAAAATTAGATACTGATAGAAATAACTCAGCTTCAGTTGCTGAAGCAAAATTGTTACTTCTTTTATAAATGTGAATGGTATTTTTGATAACACACACAATCTCAAAAGACAGATGATTCAGAACCAAAGGATCCAAAATTTAGAAATTAAACTTCTAAATATTTAAGTAATAATTTAAACAGATTTGCATTTATCCTATTTATTAGATACAGTCAGGAATAGTGCTAGGAGCAGGAAGGAAATGACCCAGGAAATAAGTTTATATCCTGTAAATGTAGGAAGGAAAATATCACACATAAGTTGAATACATACAGTCTCAGGTGTGTTCTTGATCACATCTTATAGTAGAAATAAGACTTTAAAATAACTTTTATTTCTTAGCCAGTAACAGATAAATTTAGTTTTGGGCCTGCTCTTGAGAGTTGAAAAACGCCCATAACTGCAGAAGAAGCAAAGGATAGCTGTTATCCAAAAAAATTTAAAATCTTGTCAGTTGAGCCATTGAAAGCTTTAAGTATCTGCTGACTTAATGAAGTTAAACATTACATTTGAAAGTATTAGTAAAAATTGGAATTGTTTGATGCTGTYCTGCTGGTTGTGCAGTAAGGTGTAAATGCTTGGCAAATCAAATGGTGAAAATGGTGTCATGGAGAAGGGCTGCATTGTGAATGTGATCTGCTAGCTCAGAGGAGAGTGTTGTGTAGGGCTCTGTTTGGTTTGTGTTTGACTGTTTTATGGTAGGGTGATTATCACAGCATGGAGAGAGTGAATTTTGAAATGAGAGATGCTATGATGATGCCGTGTGCTTGATGTGAGAGACTGCAGCTGTGTCCTCAAAACGCACGGGCAAGCTTCCATATTTCCCCATTGCTTCAGAGCATTTTGAAGTGTGTGGAAAAGCCACACTGTAAAAAGCCATCATCCACAAAGGAGACAATGCTGGAACTTYATTTGAATAAAGGAAGARAGTTCACTGGGGCACACCCCGTGGGGTGTTCTCCAGGTTTTGGAGGATGCTGGCTGCTTTTATCCTAAACTGCTGAGTGCGTGTTGCCTTCATCCTTCCCCTGTGAGCTGATGTACTAGGAAAGTATTAACTTCCCATACTGCCTCATCCATATTCCCCCTTGAACATATATTGTTATTTTCTCCTGAAGTTCCAAAGTTCAGGCTGCCTGGGTTCTGTGGATCCATCAGAAATTCAGACTGTGTGGGTTTTGCAATAGTCTTGTGCTGACCCATTTCTCCTATTATCCTAAAGTGCAGAAATTCAAACTGTCTGGGTTGGGTAACAAACTTACCTGTCTTGATATTCCCAGAGACGTTACGGCCCATTTTAAAGACATTAACACCCATTTCTCCTTATGATCCCCACAGCCTTTCTTCCAGAACCTGTTTGGTTCTTTCCGTCATTCCTGAGGACATTGAGACCCATTTCTCCTATTAGTAATTAAGAGCCCCACAACCCTGGAGTCATTTGTGAATAAGACAAATTTTCCCTGTGCTTTTCCTTCCTTCTTGGAGAGTATAATCAGGCTGAGATCTTTAACATGGGCCTCAGGTTAATCATCAGACTACTGCCTGTTATGTTGGCAGTAGTAGGATAATTAAAAATACCATGTTTGAAAGGATAACAGAAGAACTACGAAATTTATAATCATTGAGGAAAAGTGGTAAGATCCTTCTTTCAGTGAGGTCCAGTGGGGTCTCTTATAAAAATGTTGAGACCTTGTCAGGATGTCTGAGGTGTCTTAGTGTTCTCTTTGTGTTCTCTGTGATGCATGGAGCAAATTCACCACAGTGTCTTCTGCAGAGCTCAGCAGTTTGTGCCTGGTGCTGTGGTCTCCTGGACAAAAAATCCAGGTTATATTGCCAAGATGTCAGAAATGGCTTTCAAAGAGGGATAGTGTTAATATAGGTTTGTTTTGTTTCATTTTTTCCTAATGAAGTGCGAGGGGTTTTCTGATTGGTTTAAGAGGACCTCTTTAAACCAAATTTAGAASATGACTGAGACTTATTCCTGTTAGGAAAATAAATCCACAATTGCTGGAATTCTTATGGAATTCAGGGTTCCTCCCATTGCTCCTTTCACCTGTCAGTATCTGGTCTTATCCSCCAGCAGACCCCACAGTTTGTTTGTAAAGACATCTCCCTCTCATTCCTTTCATCCCAGACACAAAACACTTGGATTTACTTGGAGAACAATGTATATGTGGTGTATGAGACACAGGTTGCAATAATTCAAGTAAATGCATTTATTTTAAATTTCTYGTTCCAGTCTAGATGGTGTTTAATGAAATACTGAAGTACTATATCCCGTAACAAGATAAYATTGGTAGGAATTATTTGTAATACCTCATTACACATTTTAGTCRTGTAATATTTTGTCCAATTTCTTGCAAAACAATGTACCAGCAAAATGGGAAGTGTCAGTGATTTCGTTGGGAGCGCTGTCTAATGCWGTATGTAAAACAGATGTATCTTACTTTAGTCAGAAGCGTGCTCAGCATACTGAATATTCCTTGCCAGGCATCAGGCAGCAGTCTGTCACTGCTTTAARTTAAAGCAAATCAAGGAGTGCTACACAATGGCAACTTCAGGCATTTGTACAGGTGCTGAGGAATCTGAGCACAAGTGCCAAGAGAGAATGGGTTACCTAACCGCTGCTATAATTCAGCATAAAGGAAAAGTCTCCTCAGGGGTGATGTTAATGTCTGCAAGAGTAAGAAGGAACTTTAGAAAAGATCTGGCACAGTGCCTAATCCCATCTTCCATTGTCTTTCTCAAGAGCACGGGCTCTGACCTTTCTTCCAAACAGGAGAACCTGAAAAATGCATGCATGCACAATTGATTGTAAAATCGAGAATATATTTCTCTTCCAGGAAAAAGCAGATCTTAGAGAGTCAATGGGATAAAAGGATCTATCCAGTCTTTCACCTTACATCTAGGCATTTCTCCTTGCTGAATATTCTTTTGGGAATATTCACCCTCCTCCTCTCAGCTCAGCAATAATAAACCAAAAATAATACTACTGGAACACATGGAACTTAAAAATGCATTAATGAGAAGAAATGTTTGCTTGAGCTACTCCGTGTTGTCTTCACATGTTTTCTTGTAATGTCTCTGCAGTGGATAAGATGCCCTCTAAGTGGAGGGTCAAGCACCAGGGTGGGAATTGAGGCTTTTGAAAGATTTGCAGTCTCTGCAGTTTGGAAAGGCRCACTTAATTAAGATACTTGATCTTGGTGGAAAGGGAATTAAGCTTTACACTTACCTGTAATCATCCATTTCTAAAATTGCTGATACAGCTTTTAATGCATTTRAAAAGCATGAATAATAACAATCATGGGGAGATGAAGAAAAACCCCAGCAGTTCTCTTTGTTTTGTTTTATTTTGTTTCTTTCAAATGTGAGCCATGTTGCTGAGCATATGCTCTAGGCCCCTTTAACAGGAATTACTTCTAAATATTTAATAAAGGAGATTGCAGCTTGCCTTCCTGCTGCGTGGTACTTGGATTCTAAATTACCTCACAATAAATCACTTATTATGTATCTAGGCTTGAAGATTTCAGGCTCCAGTCAGAACTGAATTCAAACATACTCTGTTGTGATAGTCGTAACCAAGATTTCTGAAGGCAAAATTGACAATTTTGACTTTATATACCTTAAACAACAAGAAAGACATATTATGTGAATTTGAGAGTAGAAGTGCATTTCAGTAGYGCTGTGACTAAGCCCTCCTATACACAGAGAAGAGCAGAGTAGGGTAACTGAGGGTTTAATCCTTACTTTCCTGAGCACACAGTGAATACATGGTGACCTTTGTTTTTCCCTTGTAAATACTTCTCAGTGGATGTAGGCCTTCAATCATTTTTTCTCCATGTCTCTGTGACATTTCTCCATCCATTAGMCTGTCAAGCTAGTGATAGACATGCAAGAAACCTAGTTTTTCTGATTCTGACCTCTCGTCTTCACTTAAGTAATGGGTAATACAAGTTCATTTGTGTATTTGTTGAAAATAGTCAGAGGTTTTCAATATGATTTAGTGCTTTTATTCTCCTGTAGCAGATTTAAATTGATTTTCTTTGCTCTTCATGCACCTGAAATGTTTTTCTTGCATCACCATATAAATCATGGAGGTTACTGGCTCTCAGCTCTGTATACATTTTGTGTTTTGTGTAATCTGTTCACTGTCACACCAGTATTTAGAGGCATTTTAAATGCATATGACCATATTAATGTATATTAAGTCTGCAGAAAGAGTTTTGAAGCCATTAGTGTCACTTTTGTAATAAGTACAAGACAATTTTCATGATGGATACCTATACCAGGGTACACAATGTMGAAAATAATGTGTGTGCATGTGTTCTTTCATTACCCTGTGCAAAAATTAAAACTTCCCTGACTTTTTTTTCTTATAATAATAAATTTCACCTTTCTCCCATTTGCTGACAGAAAAAAAGAGTTGGTGAGAAGAGAAGTTGAGATGATAATCAGTAGTATATAAGTCAGGTAGTATCTATAGGTTAAGTTTACAATTATTTCTAGAGTTAGACTTTATCAAAAAAGGATAAAGAAAGAATTAAAAGGATGAAGGTTCAAAGATTTGGCAGAAAAAAGGGACTAATTCACAATTTTACAGTAAAGATTCTGTCAAACCTATGAACAGTGGAATTGGTTGGTGTATTCTATGGCTGCACACTCCATTGGTTTTTTGGGGGGGATTTGTTTGTTTTTGGGGTTTTTTTGGGGTTTTTTGTTTGGTTAACAAGTAAATATTATAACCTACATCAAAACCCTTGATGCCTATTCATTTTGTGCTTGGTGTATTTAAGCCCTATCTTGGTCTATTTAAAGGCAATATTGTGCTTTCTTCCTTTTCCGTAACCTAATTATGTTGTTTCTAAATCAACTCAGTTTTACCAGTTCCACTCTCCTGAGGCTGCTGTGAGAGCATTTTCTGCAGATTTCTGAGAATAGGCTGCTTTGATGAGCAGATAGAGCCTTCCAGAGATTTAATGTTGTTGGGTTCAGGGGAGAAAATAAAATGTTTTGTTGGTTTTTTAATGCTTTCTGGCAGATATGATTGCAGCAGCTTTGTAGATCTTTCAGGCTAGTCAGCAGCCTTCTGAAGCCTTTTTATTCCCATGCTCAATTAAGGACAAAAATACTTTGCTTTGTTTGCATGGAAGTATTATTGATTATCCAGGCACCAATTTCATTTGGTTAAAATTAGACTTTATTTTATGTAAGACAAGATATTAATGGAGATAAAGTTTTGTAAAAGGTATTGCACCAATCTTTAGAATGAAATCAATATTTAAAGCTATTTACTTTTCTTTATTGTGCTTTTTTACAGTAAGTACCCTTTCCTTGGCAAAGAGCACCACTTTGCTTCTTTGCCATTATTTGTGTTAGTGGGATGACTTTAAGTGTCTGATTTGCAGATAAAAACCAATATTTTTGACTTTATGGACAAAGTGAGAGAAATACGATTGTGAAGAAAGGAACAAGGGGTTCTACTTAATATGAAAAGTAATGACTTTCAATGCCATCAGCTGGTTCTGAATATTCCCAGTGAATCCCTTTAGGCCTGGGACAGGGATCCAGCTGGAGCAGCAGACCCAGCTCAGTTTAGGGCCAGCTGGGAGTTTATCCACAGCACAGCTGTGCTCCTCCAGCTCAGGGCACATTTATGGTGCTGAACACACAGCCAAACAAACATTAAACATCTCTGCCTTGTCTGTGTCAGTGAAAATACGTTTATATTTTTAATTTTATTTCTCTTATCCTGACAGTTATTGATGTGATTTCTATCAAGGTGAAGGTTTTTAAATGGACAATGTTTACTCTCGATTTTTTTGTCTGAGTTATCCTGATAGACACCATGTGAAGCAGGGCCAACTTCATGCTAAATTTGGAAAGAGAATTTTGGGCAGCTTGTGAGTGATTCTTTAATTCTGCCAGTTGAATTTCCTGCTGCTTCCACAAGGAATTAGGTCTTTGCTTCACTGGCCTGAGTGCTAGAGGTAATTAATGGAAATAATGTAATTTCTCATTCTCCATGAAAGCGCTGTAGTAGGTTTGTGCTTGGGGGTTTTCTTGTTTGTTGTTTACTCCTCATTTGTTGTAGTTGTGACAAAAGAAAGACCATGACTGCTGGAAAAATTTGTAATCCAAGYTGCAGAACAAGAGAATTCTGTTTACAAACATAACTTAAATGGGAGAAATGTCTTCAGCATTCTTTAAATCCTTAGGTTTTGTCACACTGTTGGTTTGTTTCCCGTGGTGCAGTTGAAATGCCTAAAGGTGAAGATGATGAACACTCTCCAGAGAGTATTAAATAGAGTTCCAGATTCATGGGGATATCAAATATGAACCCAAACACAAATATAAATTCAGAAACTTCAAAGCAGGAAAACAGATATTCCTGAGTTTTCTTTTAGTAGTGACCTGGAAGTAATGTCCAGAGGTCATGAGTATTTAATATCACTAAATGGAGTGCAGGCCAATGGTAAGCATTTCAGAACAGAAGTTGGGGACTTCTGGGAAAGTGTCTCAGGGATTTTAATTTTTGCAAGGGGCAAGTGTTTATAAATAAAAATTACTGTCTATATAAGGCATGTAGCCAAAATGGCTAATGGACTTCTAAGCTTTTGTCTTTGTGGCTGTTAAAGTGCTATTGGAAATTTGAGTGCTGGGCTGTTGTCAAGTCAAAGAAAAAAGGCAGAAATATTGATAGACTTCCATTAAGCCTTTCCTATAGTGCTATGCTGAAGTTCTTTCCAAGCAGCTCAGCAGAAAAATAAATTTTAAAAAGAGGTGGTCTGGTATAAAAATCTGTGGACTATCAAAGTAATAGCTTTCTTTTAATCTAATGGATAAGATATTGTAAAATAAAAATTACTGAAACTGAAGCTTGCACTAAAAATTTGGATTCCAAAACTTTCTGATGACATTCTGATAGTGTTGAAGAGAAACAGGGTTAATCCATGTAGGCTGTTTTCAGCCACGTTTGTGTGTGTCTCTCTTTTTTCTTTCTCTTCTGAAGAAAAGGATTGATTAATTTTTTCCAGCTATAATAAGTCTTTTTAAGAGTGCTAATATAATAAYAATACTTGATGCTATGGTGGTTTTTTTTTCTCTGTAGGAATATAAAATGAAAGTAGTGTTATCCAGTTTGATTCTACCTTTTATATAAGAAAAGGAAAATATGGATGACTTACTCAAATACAGGTCTAATACATGAAACTGAATACTCTTTGTATGTGGGGTGGTCTTAGAAATAAATAAGAAAGCTTCCCCTGTTACTGTGATTAAGTAAGTTATTATACTGAAATAATAGTGAAATAAGTTGTTATTCCTTATTAAGTATCTCTTGGTTACAGTTTTTSAGAATTGAATAGACTAATTATCCTACATTAAGGTTTTGTTTGTAGAATGCAGCTGCCAATCAGAGAAGGCTTTTCCTTTAACAGTGTCTGTTATATCCACTGAGAGTTGAAAACTGCATCATCTTCAAAACTGAGCTTTCACACTTGGCACTGTAAAAACACTTTTGTATTTAAATGTCGTGAAAAACACTGCAAGCTTTYCTTCATAATTCATGTAATTAAAGGTGCTAATTGTAATGATGCCATTGACAGAAACGTTTGAGATTTATCAGGCTCTCAGTCTGGTTAATATGTTTTATGAATGATATTTTAATTAGTGTTGTATGGTATGTAAAGGCAAAGGCTTTACACAGGTTTTTTTGCAATTAGGAAGGTTTTGTTTTTCAATCAGACTTCTGATGGCRTGAATGTAGAAACCCAGAAGAAAAAGGGCTACACAATGGGTAGTTGGTAAAACTTGCTTGTTGCCAATTTTTATTGTGGATATTATTATATAGCACATCTCTAAAGCTGGTGCTACCGGTTTGACTTATCTAATACTCATTTTTATGCTAAAATTTATGCTGGATTAAATGGGGAATAGTTCCTTTGTGAGGTGAGCACTGATCCAGCCTTGCTTCCAGCATCCAGTTACCAGTGCATATGGACTCACTGCCAAATTTTCATCATCTAAAATTACAAGCAAATGCAAGATTTCTTTTTCTTCACAGGACCAAAATGATCAACTGAGTCTATATTTCATAGAATGAGGCATAGCAGATTTTTTCCTTTATTTTTCTAATGGCCAAAACCTGAAGGTTTCTCAGAGGTTGCTTCATTTAGAGTATTTCTAGATTGGCATATTGAGCATGCATTAAATTGTGCCTGCTAATTTAAAAACCAGAAAAGCCTCTCATATTCTAGCTCCATCTTTCCTGCCTGCCCTGTCAGAAAGCTGTGAGATGTAGTACAGCTCTCTGTCCTGGCTTTGAGCCATRGAGGGATTTGCTTCTGTAACAGGAATCCCCAGCATCTCATTGGAAAGAAGGCTTTCCAAGGGAGAAGTGCTAAAATGAAAAAGGCAGGATCTCGTTAAACCAGAAACATTAATCACCTTTTTCACCAGTGTGAGAAATTCCTGTACTYGTGCTACAATCATTTCCATGCTCATGCTAGCTGCCAGAGGAATATTTTGTAGGGAAGGAACCAGTAAATGCAGTTGTAATAGAAAAACAAATGTTTTGGTTTTTGGTTTGTTTTGTTGTGGTTTTTTTTGTTTGTTTTTTTTTTGCTAAGTGTAATATCCACAGGGGAATATAGAGTAAGAGAGCAAAAGGGAATTATTTTTTTTTTAAATTGAGTTACTACCTCATGAAAGAATTATATTATTTTTATTCTTTTTTAATATGTATCACTTAAATTGTGGTTAAAATTGAATGACAGTATGTGTTRTTTGCATTACCATAATTTTCTTTGAGAGTTGTGGTTCGAAATACTTAATTTATCCAACCAAGAACAGTTATGTTGTGCTGCAGAACTGGAAAGAATTG